>NC_081841.1:16668729-16943316 GCF_963259705.1 Myotis daubentonii
GCCAGGCACCCCAGTGGGGACCCCCACCCTGATCCAGGACACCCTTCAAGGCAAACCAGCTGGCCCCCACCTGTGCACCAGGCCTCTATCGTATATAGTAAAAGGGTAATATGCCTCCCAGAACCGGGATCAGCGGAGCCGAGAGGCCCCCCGGCACCGGGATCAGCGTGACAGGGGGCAGCGCCCAAACCCCCTGATGGCCCTGCGGCTCTGTGTGTGACAGGGGGCGGGGCCACAAACTCCCTATCCGCCCTGCTCTGTGTATGACAGGGGAAGGCACCCCAACCCCCTGATCGGCCCTGCTCTGTGCCATATAGGGGTGAGCTCCCCAACCCCCTGATCGCCCTGCGGTTCTGTGTGTGACAGGCTGCCACGCCCCAACTCCCTGATCGGCCCTGCTCTGTGTGTGACAGGGTGCGGCACCCCAACCCCCACCCCCCGCCCCGGGCCCTGCTCTGTGTGTGACGGGGTAAAGCCATAACCTCCCAATTGGCCCTGCCCTGAGTGTGACAGTGGCGGCGCCCCAACCCCCTGATGGGCCCTGCTCTGTGCGTGACAGTGGGGAGCTCCCCAACCCCCTGATCGACCATTCTTTGTGCGTGATAGGGTACGGAGCCCCAACCCCCCTGATGGGCCCTGCTCTGTGAGTGACAGGGCGTGGCGCCGCAACCTCCCCATCGACCCTGCCTTGAGTGTGACAGGGGGCGGTGCCCTAACCCCCCAATCGGCCCTAACCTGAGCGTGACTGAGGGTGGCATCGCAACCTCCTGATCCACCCTGCTCTGTGCATGACAGGGGGCGGCGCCCCAACTCCCCAATTGGCCCTGCTCTGAGCCCGACCAGGGGCTGCACCTAGGCATTGGGCCTGCCCTCTGCCACTCGGGAGCAGGCCTAAGCCAGCAGGTCATTATCTCCCGAGGGGTCCCAGACTGCGAGAGGGCACAGGCCGGGCTGAGGAACCCCCCTTCCCCCTGAGTGCACAAATTTTTGTGCACCGGGCCTCTAGTCTATATAATCTATATAATAAAACCCTAATATGCAGAATGACTGAATGGCAGAACGACTGGTTGCTATTACGTGCACTGACCACCTGGGGGCAGGCACTCAGCACAGGAGCTGCCCCCTGGTGGTCAGTGCACTCCCACGGAGAACGCCACTCAGCCAGGGAGCGCCACTCAGCCAGAAGCTGGGCTCAGGGCTGGCAAGCGCAGCAGTTGTGGCGGGAGCCTCTCCGGCCTCCTCTGTAGGTGGGCGGTACGGAGCAAGGGGTCCCTGCTGCGAGAGCCCTGGACTGCGAGAGGGATATTTGACGGACGGCTTCTAAGCTGGCAGGCAGACATCCCCTGAGGGGTCCTGGTCTGCGAGAGGGCGCAGGCTGGGCTGAGGGACCCTTCCCTGCCGCCCCAGTGCAGGAATGTCATGCACCGGGCCTCTATTGTGTACTATAATTTATCCCTAGAATGATCTGGGTCAGTTTCTAAAGCTGGGAAGCACTGGATGATTTTAAAAGGAGTGCCAGCCCTGGCCGGGGAGCTCAGTTGGTTAGAGTGTGGCCCTGAAACGCCAAACTTTATGTACCTTATAAAGTGATCACCCTCTGAGGGTGATCCCCAGTCAGGGCATATAAGAATTAACCAATTAATGCATAAATAAGTGGAACAACAAATTGACGTTTCTTTCTTTTCCTCTTTCCTTAAAATTAATCAATCAATAAAAATAAAAGGAGTGCTAACGTGGACTTACTTGTACTCACTTGCTCTGAGCACTAGTGCTGGGGCAGTAGCTCCAAAAGCACCAGGGACATTGTAGCTTTCTCCCCCACCTACAGAAGTGCTGGCAGAGCCCATTGTTTCTTTGCTGAGCCCTCCCGACACAGAGCCAGCAGAGGGGAGCCATATTTGAGTTTCCATTAATCTGACTAACACTGATTCCCCCACCCCATCCAACTTGCTGGCCCACCCATGCTGTTTCCAGTGGATTTTCCATACAAACGGCCTGTCTTGTAAATTACAGCATAGGGAATATAGTCAATAATTTTTTAATAACTATGTATGGTGTCAGATGGGTACTAGATTTACCAGGGTGGTCAGTTTATAAGTTATATAAATGTCTAGTCACTGGGTTGCACATCTGAAACTAATATAATATTGTATATCAACTGTAGTTGAAAATGAAAAATTATTTAAAAAATAAATTAGAAAAAAAGAAAAGGAATGGTGGTAATTACTGCTGCTGTTCCTACTTCTAAACCGTCTCATTTTTCCTAACCTTCCTTGTAGGTTGGTTAGTAGAATAGGAATATCCCCTCTTGTGATGTAGTGTATAGCAAAGTGAACAAAATGTGATATGCACTGCCTTACATAGTGCCTGGGAAACAGTGGACACTCAGTAAATACTCATAAATTTGCAAGACAGTGAGAACCAGAGCTTGATTACATGTGGGAATATGATTTAAATGTATGACAAAAGTACTAGGTTTTCTGTAATAGAGCTACGGACAACAGAGATGAAAACAAAAAATAAAACCATGTTGAAAAACATGGATTAAAATAGTGACTGTCACACAGTTTTGGGTTTCTTAGTGCTGCTATTACATTTTTAATGCTCTGTATATTTGCAAGAATGACTCTACCATAACTGATGCTAAAATAAATGTCAATATATATTCTTTTTCAGATTTACTAAAAATTTATCTCCTGACAAGATAAATCTAAGTACTCTTAAAGGAGAAGGTGAACTGAAGAATTTGGAGTTGGATGAAGAGGTGCTCCAGAATATGTTGGATTTGCCAACATGGCTTGCTATCAACAAAGTTTTTTGTAATAAGGCATCTATTAGGGTGAGATTTTGATATGTGTGAAAAGCATTTTCTGTTTTTTATTTTTTATTTCATCTCTATATTTTAAAATAAATACTTTGTTTTAGATAATTCTATAAAGAAGCATTTTTATTAACATAATTTAAAAAGACAAATACCTTAGTCTAAATCAGGGGCGGGGAACTTTTTTTCTGCTGAGGGCCATTTACATATTTATAACATTATTCGGGGTCATACAAAATGATCAAAAATTAGCCTGCTATATTTGGTCAAACATTTAGTTAACTCACCCCTAATGCCTTGGCAGGGCCAGACCAAATGATTTTGTGTGCCTTACTACACAGCCCACCGGCGGGATGTTCCCCACGCCCTAGTTTAAATAATTACATGAATATGTGCCTTATGAATTTAGTCATATACTAATATATTAATTACTAAATAATAGATTCTAATTTTTAAAACATTTGATATAATTTAAATAAAATTATTGGGAATTTATTAGTAAAATATTCAAAGTTTTTATAGGATTTGTCAAATGTGACAGTTTAAATTTGTGATAAGTAAACACTTTATTTTAAATGAAGACATGAGGACTGATAAGTTATCTTAATCTGTATATTTTTATTTGAAGTTTAATCTCTTTTTCTCATTTGTTTCTTATTTTGAGGATTTTAAAGTTGTGTTTTGTTATTATTACTACTAATTAAAACTTATTTCTACTTACTTTGACACTAATGTCATATCACTTTTTGATCTTAAAGACTAGGCCTAGTTTTAAAGTCTGCTCAGTGGAAATAGTGAATGCTAATTTGTTTCATAAAATTAAAATTGGGCACCAAAGAGAAGATTGTAGGAAAAAAGATAATCTCCTTTAATTTTTCTTTTAACCTCCCTAAACAAAAATATCTTCAATGACATGGTATTTCAGTGCAAGTTATGTTTGAATAATATTTATTTGACATTGCCTACATTTTATAGCAATGGCCTCACTTCTGTATTTATCTTGAATATCTATAAAAAGATTGGTCAGAATTGTAGAATATAAAAAATTGTTAAGTGAACAAAACACTGATTATGCTTTACTGGGAAGTCTTAACTAAATTATGAAATTAAAATGTGTTTTAAGGGCTGGGAAAAGAAGATATTTAAGGCAATCTGAAATTTTTATTTAAAATGATGACCAAACATATGAGTAGTCTTTTATGTAATATAGGCACATCTAATTTTAAGAGTATGAATGAATTGCTCATTTTATTATTTTGCAATTTAAGAAAGAAGTCATCTGGTACAATTTGGTATATCTGTCACTATATTAAGAAAGAAACTGTGTTGGTTACTGTTTTACATCTTTTTAATGATTCATTTTAAAGAAAGAAACTTCTTTTTTTCAGATCCCATGGACAAAACTGAAAACACATCCCATCTGTTTGGTGAGTTCTGAATTGCTTCCGAAATAAACATTTATCTAAGCATCTAACTTTCAGTATTAACACACTCTAGGATTAGAAATTGCACTTGTATGAAATATGATTTTCTTAACAGTATATGACTACTTCTTACTGTTTTTCTGTTATACTCCTATAAAACACACAATTTTCCCACCATATAGTAAGTGCCTTGAGAAAGGACTGAATGCATTGTTTTCTCTTTTGATACTAGTCTCTTTAGGCCTTTAGAGAGGCACTTAAAATGACTCTGTTCACTTAATGTTTACTTAGCTCATAACGAAATGAAAGGATATGGTCTTAAATCTATACTAATAATAGAGGAACATGCAAATTATCTGGGATGCTGTCATGTCACGACCGCTCAGCAGGCGGCGTGCATAGCAGAAGTGGGTGGGCAGGGACTGCTATCACCAGGAGGGCCTCTGTGCGGCCCAGCCTGGCCTGGGGGCGGCCCCCGGTGGAGGCGTGCGGAGGCCTGCCCAGTGCTAACATGACGCTGCCTGTGCATCCCCACCCAGTGCTAACATGACGCTGCCTGCCTTTGTCCCCCGCTGGGGACGTGGTACGTCCCCACCCAGCGCTGATGTTATGCTGTGGGGAGGGAGGGCTTGACAGGTGTGCGGTTGGCTGGCTCTTGGTCTTGCTCATTGGCGGTGGGGCTGGCGGGTGTGGGTCTCAAGTGATTTCTCCGTGTGCACAGGTGTGCCGGGACTTGACTCTGGGTCCTGCGGTGCACCCCAGACTCTGACAGGAGGGAGATTTTCTTATACATTTTACTAATTTTCTTTCATCTCTGACACTTCTATGTATAGAGAAAGGGCAAATAGCAATATTAAAATATTTCCTCTAATTAATTCCCTTTAAATGTGCACAAATTACGTGCACCGGGCCACTAGTATTTTTATAATATACATAAAATAAAATATCTAATTGCTTACAGTTTTAATGCATTCTTATTAGTCCTTAGATAAAGTAATAATGGAAATGAGTACATGTGAAGAACCACGAAATCCTAATGGCCCATCACCAATTGCAACTGCTTCAGGACAGAGGTAAGCTATTTCCATTAATCTGTATGACTGGCAAAGGGAATTCTTTCCTAGAGTCATCTCTATTTTTTTTTCCTTGTTAATTTGTTGTTCCATTGGTTGAATCATTGGTTGATTTGTGCATTCATTGTTTTGTGTTTTCTTTTTTTCCTTTATTTTTACCGATAGTCATCTCTATTATTTGTAGTAAGGGAACATAAAATAAAATCCACTAACCTCAGACAGTCTCTATTTCAGTCATCTTTTCCATCACACATTGTACAGTTTTAGTATATACATTACAAAAGTAGCAGAATTGATTTTAGCCTCTTTTATTCATCTTGTTTTTCTTGATATTTAATTAGTAACGATCAACCAAAGGCAGAGCAGTAGCAGAAAATGAAAGCAGCACAGCTTAGGCATTCTATAAATCAAATGGATATCATTTATTCTATGCATCAAAGGAGTTTTTATGATTCTTAAGAGTTAAATTGATGCCTAAAAAATTTTAGACCTTTTGGATTATTATAAAATTCATTAAGTAAAGAATGCTCGCAAATTGGATTTTGATAAAAGCCTATAATTTTGAGACTTCTTTTTATCAGAAAAGTTTTCATTTTACTCATTGGTTTTCAGTTGAGGCCAATTTTGCTCCCCAGGGAACATTTGAAGTTTATAGTCTGAAGTTCCAGATCTGGATGAAGACATAGATTTAGGAATAATGGTCATATTGATTGATGATCATAGAAGTAATATACTAGTTGGGCAAACTTTTACTTCCCTCCTGCCAAAATATATTGATAGCTTATATTCTAGTTACTAGAGGCCTGATGCATGAAATTCGTGCCACCGCAGCTTCGACCTTCCAGCTTCGTCTGGTCTAATTAGCATATTATGCTTTTATTATTATAGATACTGTACTACTTACCATTATTGAAACATAACCTCTGCTCTCCTACTTATCTGTGCCTTTGCTCATGCTTTCTCCATTCCAGGGTTTCCCTTCCTTCCTATTTCTCCCTTTGGAAACTTCATCATTTTTTCCTAGATACATATCTTCCTAGTTATATGCAATTTCTTCCTCTACCAAATGTACTGATGATTCCCCTTTTAAAAAACAATTACAGATTGCCTCATGTTTTAGTTACTGGGGTGTTTTATTTCCTCCCCAAGTAACTTGTGAGTCCTATAATGCCATAACTATATTTTAGTTTTCCTTATGTCACAGTGTTGTTCATATAGTAGATGTTCAATAAGTATTTGCTGAATTGAATTAGAGAATGTAAACTTTTTTAACCTTATTCTGAAATGATGAAATTATATTTCACTGGTTCCTTTATCCTTCTTTGTGTCATCCTTATTTGTTATAGATGCCTGCTGTCTGAACTGATAATTTTTGAGATACTGATATTAATAATTTAACTTAGGAAATAACCTCCAATTTAAAAAATCTTTTTATCATTTTGAGAAGAGCATTTTTATAAGTTACATGTGACCAGGCTAGGCTATTGTTTTAACAAAAATTTGTTCTTTTAAGACAAAATGAATAAATATGATAGTTTGTGTACATGTTTGAGAATATTAACAGATAACTTTTTAAATGATTTTTTGGCTTTAGCACATTATATTTTGTTTTCCAGTGAATACAGCTTTGCTGAAAAAGTAGTTGAGGGAATCACTGTTTCTGTAAATTCTATTGTCATCCGCATTGGAGCAAAAGCGTTCAATGCATCCTTTGAACTTTCCCAGCTGCGGATCTATAGCGTGAATGCAAACTGGGAGCATGGAGATTTAAGATTTACTCGTATTCAAGATCCACAGAGAGGAGAGGTAAAGATTTTTTTGTTGTTGTTGGCTTAAAAATTATTTTAGTCACTGATAAATAAAAGAGGATGTTTAAAATAATTACTTCTTATGGTAACTTAGATTCACATACTACTGGATTTGCTTTTTAACTATATCTCTGTTTTAATCTTACTCATTATTAAATATGCATATTTTAATATCATTATTGTAATCTTTCAACTCAGAGCTAATCTATTTTAGCTTCACGGCTACTCAGAATTGAAGTTTACATTTACCAAACTAAAATATGTCATTTAAATTCTTGGTCCCATGATTCAAATGATCTTTGTACTTTATAGTAAAATTAAATTACTTAGAATAAAAGTATTAACAGCTTTACAGATGAGGACTATAATTATGAAGATGTGTTACTGAATTTGCTGGAAGTATACAATTTCAAAAAATAAAATCATAGTGACTATCTAGAATGTCATGAAAATTAGTGAAGATACATTTCTATTTCTTTTTTTTTTAATCTACATTTTTCGCATTCTGTTTTGTATAAGTGAAGCCAATCTCTGTGTTCTCTTTAGGTTTTGACATTTAAAGAAATAAATTGGCAGATGATTCGAATAGAGGCAGATGCTACCCAAAGTTCACATCTTGAAATTATGTGCGCTCCTGTTCGATTAATAACCAACCAATCAAAAATCAGAGTTACACTTAAAAGAAGAGTAAGTTAACAGGGTTTCCTTTGTGATTCATGTGATAACTATTAAAATAATTTTTAAGCAAAATATTGGCATATTAAAAGAATGCAAAATAAAATATAGTGCCTAAACCAATATTTGAAGAAACCTACTATAATAACATTTTTTAGTCCTCTGGATTTAATACTTAGATTTTTATTTCTTATGATTGAATAGATTTCTCAGTTGCCAAATAACTGTTGAGCATTAACAGTTTTAACATTTTATTTCTCCTATTGAATCGCTCAAGAGTAAGTAAACAGTAACCAAAACTACTAGCTTTTGAAGGTTATTAAGATATTGACTGGTAACTAAGATAAATAGGGAAGATTGGTACTAAAAGATGTAAGTAGTTGAAAGTCTGCTATGGATTATGATGAAATCTAATGACAGAGTAATGACTTATTTTAACCATGGCTTAAAGTCTCAATAACATGTTTTGTATCACCGGACATAAATTACTATACTAAATTAAGTTGGAAAAGAATTTTTTTAGAATATGTGGTTAAAATAGCATTTTAGTTTTTAATGAATTTTAATGCCCTTTTTTATACTAGAATTAAAATTAACATAGGTAAATAAATGATTTATTACCTTTAAATGCAAAATTAAATTACTTAGGTACTCGTACCTATATAGCTTTTACCTATTTAGGTACAGGAATTTGTCAGTCTTTTTTTACCACTGTATTGCTGATACTAAAAAATATTTTTTCCATACTTTTGGAACTCATTAAATATTTGATGAATAATGGAGGATCCATATTTCTACTCAAAAATTAAAAAATAAAAGTACATTATAAGTTCTACTTCTTGGCTTCATTTTATGAATCAATTTTTTTCACAGTTAAAGGACTGCAACGTCATTGCAACAAAGTTAGTTCTAATATTGGATGACTTGTTATGGGTTTTAACGGATTCTCAGTTGAAGGCTATGGTACAATATGCAAAATCTCTTAGTGAAGCAATAGAAAAATCAACAGACCAAAGGAAGAGTATGGCTTCTGAACCTACACAGGTATGCTATTAAGTTAACAGGAATGAAAACTCTTCTTTACCTGTAAATGGTTTAAAAATCAGAATGGTTAGTTGTTTTGTTTATGTGAAATAGATTATAATAGAGAAAGAGGAAGGGAGAGAAAGAGAAACATTGATGTGAGAGAGAAACATCCATTGGTGTTTCACGTACAGTTCTAAGGCTAATATATCATCAGAATATGTATGCAGAATTGTTTTAGGCTATTAGAGGTACACATATATCTATACACTTCACTATTCTGTGTTTTTTCTCTTGGGGGAGAAAGGACTTTGAACTTAAAATCTCTTATGTCTCTTCTGCTTTCTAGCTTCTTTATATATCCAAGTTCAAAGACACACCACATCTTATAAGAGGCACTAGAGCACTTACACAAGTGCTTTTACAAAGAAATGATTAATTTCTGCAGGATATATAATAGTGTATACAGTTGATATATACAGGGCTCACATTTCTTTTCTCTTTAATAGATAGAAGTAATAATAGTCAAATAAATAAATAAACTGCCTTTAGTAGTTAATAAGTATGTTTTCTAAGACAAGAAAGGCTACAAATATGTGAATATAATTATTCAATTATTTACCAAAACAGATTGGATTCATACTCAAATTGTGTATAGTTGATACAAAAGAAAATGTATTAGCTTATTTTTCATCGCTATTCCTAAGAATACTTATATTTTCTTGTGTGGGAATTGCAAGTGTTTAACCTGCAGTGCTAAGGCAGTATTGAACCTTTTAGAGCTCCACAGCAGCCCCATCTACGCAGCAAGTGAAGTCACCCCAGGCTTCAAATGCTCCTGATCTAAATGATGCAATCGTGAAACTGTTCAATGACTTCGATGTCAAAGAAACTTCCCATCATTTAGTGATTTCTCATCTAGACCTACACATATGTGATGATATTCATGCTAAAGAAAAAGGTAACTAAAGCTGCTTATTTTAAACTATTTTGGTTTTCCTAGAATTTACTATAAAAATGGATTGTTTATTATGTAGTATGTACATAAGATAACTGGTCATAACTTTATCATTCATAAGAGATACATGCATGAAAGGTATAATGCTAAACATTATAGATTGCAGTACATTGAGCTCCATAGAAACACACTTGGGCAAGTGGGAGTTGGCGGGCACTGGGTGACTGTGCTTGCTGAGGAAAAGGAGATCCTAAGAAGCTGAGAGGCAAAATGTCATCATATGCTTTCTTTGTGCAAACTTGCCGGGAGGAGCACAAGGAGAAACCTCCAGGTGCTTCAGTCACCTTTTCAAGAGTTTTCTAAGAAGTGCTCAGAGAGGTAGAAGACCATGTCTGCTAAAGAGAAAGGAAAATTTGCAGACATGGCAAAGGTGGACAAAGCCTGTTAATGAAAGAGAAATGAAAACTTACAGCCCTCCTAAAGGGGAAACAAAAGAAGTTCAAGGATCTCGATGCACCCAAGAAGCCACCTTCTTCAGCTTTTTTCTTGTTTTGTTCTGAATATCACCCAAAAATCAAAGTAAAATGAGCATTCTGGCCTATCCATTGGTGATGCTGCAAAAAAGCTAGGAGAGATATGGATTCACACTGCTGCAGATGACAAGCAGCCTGATGAAAAGAAGACTGCTAAGCTGAAGGAGAAACATGGAAAGGAGATTGCTGCATACCCAGCTATGGGGAGAGCCTGATGTGGCATAGAAGGGTGTCATCACAGCTGAAAAAGCAAGAAAAAGAAGGAAGAGGAGGGAGGAAAAGAGGATGATGATCAGGAGAAAGAAGGAGAAGATGATGATGCTGATGAATAAGTTGGTTCTAGCACAGGTTTTTTTTCTTGTCTATAAAGTAGTTAACTGCCCTGTACACAACTCACTCATTTTAGAGAAAAAAAAATTGAAATGTAAGGTTGAGTAAGATTTGTTTTTAAACTGTACAGAGTCTTTTTTTTATATATATATATAGTTAACATACTACTGAATGTGACGTTAGATAGCCCCGTCTTGGTGGTATTTTCAGTAGCCACTAACCTTGCCTGCTATACAGGTTGGGGGTTGTAAATTAGCATGGACATTTAAAGCAGGTTCTTGGTGCTCAGCACAACTTAGTTTATGTGGGGATGGTAGTATTTTCATCTTCAGTTGTCTCTGATGCCGCTAATACGAAATAATGGTTGTTTTGTAACTGAATGTCACTCTGTAATTGAAAAAACAGTTGCAGCTGTTTTGTTGACATTCTGTATGCCTCTAAGTAAATACAATATTTTAATTAAAAAATAAACAAACATTACATATTGGTATGAAATGTTATTTTTTCTTTAGTATTTAGTATTTCAGCATAATTGTTAGCTATCAATACTAATAAAATTAAGTTTAAATAAAATCAAAGACTTAGTAGATGACATTCTTGGAGGAGGATAAAATATTAGACTTACCTGTGAATTAACTTTTTTATAATTTTGAACTAGAGGCCCGGTGCACAAAAATTTGTGCACTCGGGGTGGGGGTCCCTCAGCCTGGCCTGTGCCCTCTCGCAGTCTGGGACCCCTCGGGGGATGACCACCTGCTGGCTTAGGCCTGCTCCCCAGGGGATTGGGCCTAAGCTGGCAATCAGACATCCCTATGGCAGCCCGGCAGCCCTCGGGGGATGTCCACTTGCCAGCGGGGAGCAGACCTAAGCTGCAGTTGGACATCCTTAACGTTGCTGAGGAGGCAGGAGAGGCTCCCACCACCACCGCTGTACTGGCAGCCATCAGCCTGGCTTGTGGCTGAGCAGAGCTACCCCATGTGGGAGCGCACTGACCACCAGAGGGCAGCTCCTGCATTGAACATCTGCCCCCTGGTGGTCAGTGTGTGTCATAGTGACCAGTGATTCCCAATCTTTCTGCTGTTAGGGTCAATTTGCATATTACCCTTTTATTATATAGGATAGAGGCCTGGTGCACGGGTGGAGGCTGGCTGGTTTGCCCTGAAGCATGTCCCGGATCAGGGTGGGGGTCCCGCTGGGGTGCCTGGCCAGCCTGGTTGAGGGGCTGATGGCTGTTTGCAGGCTGCCCAAACCCCCTTCAGGGTGGGGGTCTCCACTGGGGTGCCTGGCCAGTCTGGGTGAGGGGCTGAGGGCTGTTTTCAGGCTGGCCTGCAACGGAAACTCCCAGCCTCTCCTAATTTCTTCTTTTTTTTTATTCTGGGATTTATTTACCTTCTATAATTGAAACTCTGTTGCCTTCATTGGCGCTCCCAGCTCTGAGGCCGCGGCTGGCTGAAAGCAGGTATCTGGGGTTTGTTTGGTTTCTATAATTGAACTCTGTTGCTTGGAGCTGTTGCTTTCAGAGCTTAGAGCAGGCTGCGGCAGGCGGGGAACCTTGGCTTCCTCCATCACTGGAGCAAGCAAACCTCCTGCTCGCTTCAGCTGCGTGGCTGCCGTCCGCTATCTTTGTTGGCAGTTAATTTGCATATCTTGCTGATTAGCCAATGGGAAGCATAGCAGAGGTATGGTTAATTACACTTTTTATCTTTTATTAGATAGGATTGTCCATAATTAACTTATTGTCCATACTCAACATATAATTTGCACATGTGTTGTCAGCTTGGTGGTTTATATTTTTCTGACCCCCATGTGCATGTAAATACAATTGTGTGATGTTTAATACTTCTTGTGTCTCTTCCAATATTCTAGATTTTGTTAGGAAGCTAAATTTCAGTTAAGAAGGTTTTTTCCCTTTTTTTAGCTTTTGTTTCTTTTATTTTTTCTTATTTAGTTGACAAAGGTTCTTGGTCACTTTGAAAAACTGTGGTTCTAATCTAGATTCTGGAGCATTTCTCTGTCAGAGAGTGTCCCTGGCCCATAGTGTTGAAAGGGTTCAGCAGGTAGTCCTATGTCTTGGACAGTGGTTCTCAAAACTTTGGCGAGCATGAGAATCAAGCTGAGAATTTTTTTAAAATGGGGATATCTGACCTGTGTCCCTCAGACCTGAATCAGAATGATAGCTATGACAATTGCTGCTCTGGATTTTTAAAGCTATGAGCGTGAATATTCAGACTGATACAGTGGGGCCTTGACTTACGAGTGTCCTGACTAACGAGTTTTTCGAGATACGAGCCGTCTCTCGGTCGATTTTTTGCTTTGAGTTGCGAGCTAAAATTCGGGTTACGAGCCAGCTTCAGATACCCCACTGCTAGTTGGCGCAGCGAACGTCACAGTGAACGCCACAACATCAGCCCAGCATCACGTGTCTCACTTGTTCACTGTTGATTTGACATACGAGTAACTTGAGTTATGAGCTCCATCGTGGAACAAATTAAACTCATAAGTCAAGGCCCCACTGTACTGGATACTTAGCAGTAGAAAACATCTTGCCTTCATCATATATAATATGATCAAATGGTGGAGCATAAAAGGTGAGGGATACTTGGAATTTGGAGAAGCTTTGTTGTCCTTCCTTTGTGTCATTTGACATAGTTGGTATTTTCTGTTTTAGTGATTTGGAAGGAAAATCCAAAAAATTAAAACAAACCAAAATAACAAAAAGAGGGGTCAAAGTTAAATAATAAGCAAAAGAACAGAGAAAAGTGTTTTCTAAGCTCTTTCATTCCTTACTTTATATATTCCCTCAGAGAATAAGCTGAATGACGTTACTAAATGGAAAGCCCCTCTACCAAAACACAGTATTTCTGTTGTACAGATGTGTAATTAGTTCTCTGCTATTCTAAAATCCAGAAAGTTCTGAAATGTTTCTTCTTAGGTTTGTGAAAAACTTGCTCGAAAAACTACTTAAACACATTGCTATTTATCATCTTTATTTTATCCACTTAGTGTAAATATTTGAGTTTTGCTGCATAATTACTATTTTTTATTACTTGGTGCTGCCTTCAAATCTGCTTAGAATATGATGTGTCTTGCATATATAGATACCATATTACTTTCATAAAATATTTAAAAAAACTGAATTCTGAAATATTTGGCCAGGAGTTTTAAATGAGTGGTTGTAAGTCTATACTAGAAATTCTGCTAGTTGAAATAAATTAGAGTTATCAAATTAATGCAGTGTGTGTGTACATAACTTTTGTCTTAATTTGTATTTGATTTGTCCATGCTATTTTAAAATTTGATTTTTATGTTGGAGTTACATTAACTTAGGTACTTCTGACCTTAATTTAGCTATGTGATCTTAGACAACTTATCCAACCTAATAGACTCAGTTTCCTCTTCAGTAAGAGAAAAGATGATATAGTGTAGTAGTAAATATTTTCTGGGTTCAAACCAGCTCTACACTTATTGGCTGTATGACATTAGCCTATTTTACTTAACTTCTTTGTGTCTTAATTTCTTTATTTAGAAAATGGGCATACTACTAATAATAGTACCTATCTTATAGGGTTGTTATGAATAGCAAATGAGTAAGTCTACCTAAAGTATTTAAAACAATGCTTGACATGTGGTTAGGGTTATAAATATACAAGTAGATTGCATCCTCATTTTTAATCCTAGTACCTTGCAAGGGATTGAGGCTTAATACTTATTAGATTGAATTGTATTTCCTAAAATCCTTAACGTATTATTCATGATAATAGAGAGACAGTTATTACTGCTTGTACTGTAGGTGTGGTAAATTAAGTGTTTCTGATATTTGCTTATTATTCTCTTCACTTGCTCTCAAATCCATTTTTTTCTTTTCGCAGAGTCAAATAGACGTATTACTGGAGGGGCTATGCAACTGTCTTTTACAAAATTGACTATAGATTATTATCCGTATCACAAAGCAGGTATGTATAACAATTTCTTTAAATGATATAAATCTTGTATTATATTATAAAACCAATTTATTTTACTTTGATGTAATTTTTTTGTTTTTTTATTTCAAGAAAAATGATTTTAAATAGAATGTTATATGCAATAAACCTTAATATTTCAAGAAAAACGATCTTAAATATAATAATGTTATATGTAATAAACACCAATTATTCAAGAAAAACGATCTTACATATAATATTACATACAGTATACATTAATATTTCAAGAATAAAAGGATTTTAAGTATAATAATGTTACCAAAACTGTACTAACATAGTATGATATCACGAAAGTTGTAGGAAATATTAAAAATCTGCAAATAACAGGATTACTTCTATTATATTCTAGAATATTTTTCCCCTCTCTGGCTCTCTTTTTTTTCATCAGTTTATGTTGTTCATTATTTTCCACAAATGAGTGAGATCATATGATATTTGTCTCTCTCCGACTGACTTATTTCGCTTAGTATGATGCTTTTAAAGTCTATTTTGTTGGATATGAGTATTGCTACTCCAGCTTTTTTTCTTTTCCATTTGCATGGAAAATTTTTCCCCATCCTTTCATTTTCATCCTGTGTGTGTCTTTTGTTTTGAGGTTCGTCTCTTTTAGACAGCATATAGTTGGGTCTTGTTTTTATATCCATTCAGCTACCCTACACCTTTTGATTGGAGCATTTAATCCATTTATATTTAGGGTTATTATTGATAGCTACTTATTTATAGCCATTTCAATTCTGTATGGCTAGGTTTCTCTCTCTGTTTCTTTTTGGCAATCCCTTACAACAAATCCCTTTAGCATTTCTTGTAATGCTGGTTTGGTGGTAATGAACTCCTTTAGCCTTTTTTTTTTTACTGGGAAGCTCTTTATTTGACCATCTATTTTGAATGATAGTCTTGCTAGATATAGTAATCTTGGTCTCAGATCCTTGCTTTCCATTACCTTGAGTACTTCATGCCATTCCCTTCTGGCCTGTAGAGTTTCTGATGAGTAGTCAGGTGTCAGCCTTATAGGAACTCCTTTGTAGGTAACAGTTTTCTTTTCTCTTGCTGCCTTTAAGATTCACTCTTTGTCTTTAATTTTTTGCCATTTTAATTATGATGTGTCTGGGCCTGGGTCTGTTTGGGTTCTTCTTGTTGGGGGTTCTTTGTGCCTCCTGAACTTGTGTGACTTTTTCCTTTACCAGGTTAGGGAGTTTATTTCTTCAAACACCTTCTCTATGCCTTTCTTCCTTTCTGCCTCTTCTGGCACACTTACTATTCTAATATTGTTACGTTTCACTTTGCCCCACAGCTCCCTTAAGCTGTCCTCCTGTTTTTTAATTGTTTTTTTTCTTTTTGGTTCTCTAATTGAGTGATATTTTCAACTCTGTCTTCTAATTCACTGATTAGATCTTCAGCTTCCCCTAAGCTGCTGTGTATTCCTTCCAATGTGTTCTTTACTTCTGTTATGTCATTCTTTATCTCAGACTGTTCTTTTTTTCATAGTTACTATATCTTTTTCCATACTGGTGAGCATTTATTTTTTATTATCTTATTATTTTTTTAAATTAAATCTTTATTGTTCAGATTATTACAGTTGTTCCTCTTTTTCCCCCCCATAGCTCCCCTCCACCCGGTTCCCACCCGCCCCTCCGCCATCACCCCCCCCCCCCCCCCGCCACTGTCCTCATCCATAGGTGCATGATTTTTGTCCAGTCTCTTCCCACATCCCCTCCCCTTTCCCCCCCAAGAATAGTTAGTCCACTCCCTTTCTATGCCCCTGATTCTATTATAATCACCAGTTTATTCGGTTCCTCAGTTTATTTATTCACTTGATTTTTAGATTCACTTGTTGATAGATGTGTATTTGTTGTTCATAATTTGTATCTTTACCTTTTTTTTCTTCTTCCTCTTCTTAAAGGATACCTTTCAGCACTTCATATAATACTGGTTTGGTGGTGATGAACTCCTTTAGCGTTTTCTTATCTGTGAAACTCTTTATCTGACCTTCAATTCTGAATGATAGCTTTGCTGGGTAAAGTAATCTTGGTTGTAGGTTCTTGGCATTCATCACTTTGAGTATTTCTTGACATTTCCTTCTGGCCTGCAGAGTTTCTGTTGAGAAATCAGCTGACAGTCATATGGGTACTCCTTGTAGGTAACTGACTGTCTTTCTCTTGCTGCTTTTAAGATTCTCTCTTTGTCTTTTGCTCTTGGCATTTTAATTATGATGTGTCTTGGTGTGGTCCTCTTTGGATTCCTTTTGTTTGGGGCTCTCTGCGCTTCCTGGACTTGTAAGTCTATTTCTTGCACCAGGTAGGGGAAGTGTTCTGTCATTATTTCTTGAAATAGGTTTTTAATATCTTGCTTTCTCTCTTCTTCTGGCACCCCCATAATTCGGATGTTGGTATGCTTGAAGTTGTCCCAAAGGCTCCTTACACTATCTTCATATTTTTGGATTCTTTTTTCATTTTGTTTTTCTGTTGGGTGTTTTTTGCGTCTTCGTATTTCAAATCTTTAACTTGATTCTTGCGATCCTCTAGTCTGCTGTTGGGAGTCTGTATAATATTCTTTATTTCAGTTGGTGTATGCTTAATATCTAGTTGGTCCTTTTTTATATCCTCTAGGGTCTCACTAGATTTCTTGAGGGTCTCACTAAATTTATCGGCAGTTTCTAGAAAATTCTTGAAAAACCTTAAAAGTGTGGTTTTGAACTCTATATCCAGTAGTTTGCTTTCCTCCATTTCTGTCATTTGTGACCTGTGTCTTTGTCTCTGCATTTTGGCTGCTTCCCTGTGTTGATAGAGTGGCTTTCTGTGCTAGGTGTCCTATAGGACCTAGTGGCTCAGCCTCCCCAATTACCTGAGGTGGACACTCTTGGTGCACTCCTTTGTGGGCTTTGTTCACAGTCTTGTTGTAGTTAAGCCTTGATTGTTGTAGGTATCACTGGGAGGAACTGACCTCCAGGCCAATTGGCTGTGAGAATCAGCTGTGTCTATGGTGGGAGAACTTCTGTGCTGGAGACACCCTTCTGGGGCAAGACTTGCTTCGTTGGGGCTTTGGTGCTCACTGAGTCTGCCCCCTGAGTGTGTCCCTTATGGATCTGAGGAGTTGTAATCTGGATGGTCCCACTCTGACCACTGGGTACACTGGCTCTTGGATCTCTAAGGAGGTGCTAATTTAGCCTCTGCCTGAGGCTACCTAGCAGGAGCTAGGGAGAGATCTGTAGATTCCTCTTATTTGTTTGGGTTTTGGAGGTGCCCAGATGAGGCCCAGCTATGAAGCAATGCAATCTGCTGTGGGGCCTTGGGCCTTCTTTTGGATGTTCTGGGTCTCTCTGACCCAGTTTTAGTTTGTTAGGTAATTTTAGATTGCAAAGGGCCAGGCCATTCATATGCAAAATCCTCTGTGCACAGCTTGGGTGGTGCGGGGTCTCAGGGAATCAACAGGGCAGAGCAAACAGCTATGGCTGACCCTCAGCCCTGCCCTAAGAGTCCTCTGGTTTCAGTGTCCCGCCGTAATCGCTGCAAGCACCTCTGAGAGAAAGCCGCCTTCAAGTTCTACCCGCTGCCAGACAGTCCAGTTTTGCCCCATATGAGTCTGGGTCCCCAGAGACTCACCCGGAACTGGAGTTCAGAGCCGTCAGGAGCTTGTGACTCCCTCCCGATTGAAAAAGACAACCGCGTCCTCAGTTGCCAGCCCTTTCCATGTGCGCCTCCGTACCTCTGCACTTTACTTCTGCACCTCCTCTGAGTCTCAGTGTGCTTTTCTCTTTCCTTCTAGTTGTAGAATTCCCACTCAGCCAGCCTTTCTGTGGTTCTGGATGATGTCTGTTTTGTCTTTTAATTGCATTTTTGAAGTGGTTGTGCAAGGCAGCAATTTCAGTTGTTTACCTATGCCGCCATCTTGATTTCTCCTGTTGAGCATTTTTAACATGATTACTCTGAACTCTGTTTCAGATAAATTTCTTTCTTTCTTTTTTTTTTTTTTAAAACACATTTTATTGATTTTTTACAGAGAGGAAGTGAGAGAGACAGAGAGTTAGAAACATCGATGAGAGAGAAACATCGATCAGCTGCCCCCTGCACGTCCCCCACTGGGGATGTGCCCGCAACCCAGGTACATGCCCCTGACCGGAATCGAACCCGGGACCCCTCAGTCCGCAAGCCGACGCTCTATCCACTGAGCCAAACCGGTTTCGGCCCAGATAAATTTCTTATCTCTGCTTCATTTATCTCTTCTTCTGGAGAATTCACTAGTTTTTTCATTTGGGGGTTGTGTCTTTGTTTCCTCATTTTGGTTGTCTGTTTGAATTTTCAGCCGTGGGCAAACTATGGCCCGCGGGCCAGATCCGGCCCATTTGAAATGAATAAAACTAAAAAAAAAAAAAAAAAAAAAGACTGTACCCTTTTATGTAATGATGTTTACTTTGAATTTATATTAGTTCACACAAACACTCCATCCATGCTTTTGTTCCGGCCCTCCGGTCCAGTTTAAGAACCCATTGTGGCCCTCGAGTCAAAAAGTTTGCCCACCCCTGTATTAGGTAGATCCTCTTCACCTCTCAATCTCTATGGCAGGACAGTGTTAAAGGCTGTTTCTGACTAATTGGATCAGGCAAAGACTCAAAGCCACCAGATACCGCCTCTCTCTACAGACTAATAGGATTCTGACTTGAATTGCCCCGAGGCAATCATCCTAAGGTGTAGTGAGAGTTTTTTCAGCAGGGTGGAACAGTTGCTTCTGCCTGGAGTCTAATTGTTATTTTTTATCTCTTAAGTGGCCCCAGGGCAAGATGTTTTCCAATAGGATGTGTCAACTGTCTTTCCCCCAGGCAAGGCAGATGTCTATGTGGGAAAGGTGTCCTCTGCTGTGTGAGGGAATGATTCAGCCCAGGAAACTTGGGGTGTCTGCCTTCTGAACTCTGTCCTCCGAGTCCCCTGTCCTGGGTTCTGGTCTCACAGCTCCAGTCCACTTCACCCTCCCTCTGCCAGAGCATAAGGTGGGTGGCTCCACAGGGAAATTTTGTGCATTGGCCCTTTAAGACGGTGCCTGAACTTTCAGCTGCCACTCCCTGGCAGACAGCACCCCACTGCTTTTCACAGCTAGTTGTTATCTGGCTACCTTCTGCAGTTTGGTGTTCTCTGCTTGGGAGCCCAGCTTCTGGATTAGATACCAGAGTTCTCAGTGGCACTTCCCCCCCCCCCCCCCCACCACACACACACACACACACACACACACACACACACACAGCTGAGATATCTCTTTGGGACTTCACTTGCCATCTGTGGGTGCCTGGCCAGCCCTTTGGCACCTCCACCCCTCCTTCCAGTCTCTATGTGGTCTCCACCTTTGGTCCTTGGGTATCAAGGGGTCTCTCTTGTGAGTTTTCCGTTGATTATTCAGGAAGCCTTTCTGTATTTCAGTTGTAATTCCAGTTTATTCCTCTCCCCTGATAGAACTCTTCATTGCATTCTTTTCTTTAGAATTGAAATGAAGACAAAGGCCTAAATTAGCTTATTCGTGTTCTTGCTCTTTTCAGACTGAGCTCCATCCTGTCTATTTTTCTCCAAACTGCACTAGAAAAACAAAGTCCGCCCTTTCATTCCCCCTTGTGTGGCAGGGCCTCTGCTGATGGAGTGCTCTCTTCTTCACACTTAGAGAGCTAATGTAATTTTTAAAGCAAAAGGAAATCAAGGCTTTTGTTTTTTTCCCCCCTATAGTGTCTTACCAAGAAAATATAATTGCCATAGGAAATTTTCATGCATTTTATATTGAGGTTTATGTAGATTATTAGAAAGTATAGTTGTTAGACATTGGCAATAATCTAAATAACTAATTTAAAACTTTTTTAAAAAATCATAATACAGAGGATATATATTTGTGTTATTCTGTTGTTACCCAAAACGTTTATTAATCAATATGTTTAAATTTTTTAATGATATTTTTAGATTCTTAAAAAATCAAAAAAGAATTTAAAGCAAAAGAATAACAAAGATTTTAGCTAAGTCATAGAAGTCCAGGTACATTAAAAAAAATATTTCTCTATTTTTGAAATTTTGTCAATAAATAAGATTTAATTAGGCTCCTTAATAATCAAATATTGATAGGTTCCTCACCTCAAATAATTTATAAAAGCAAAAGAATGTATGTTTATGGCCAAATTAAGTAATTTGACCTTATGCACATCTCTGCATTTTGGTGGTATGTGATTTGTTGTTTTTAATTCACACAAATAACTGAGTTTTCTAGGATTTTAAAAAGTGATAACATTTTTCTGTTTACAATTTGTTATCTCCCATTGTTTGTTTTTTCTATATCACTACCTGACAGCTTTTAAAGATTGTACTATTTGTTTTGTTTTTTGTTAGAGGGGCTTTTTCTTATATTTTATTTCTCTGGATTCATAAGTTGGCTACATATACCTAAAATATTTTTAACAGTAGAAATCATTCATATTGTGAGGCAAAACTTTTAGTTATAAAGTAGATTTTCTTTTCTTAACCCTTTTATATACATACTAGAGGCCCGGTGCACAAAAAATTGTGCACTCAGGAGGGTCCCTCAGCCTGGCCTGTGCCCTCTCGCAGTCTGGGACTCCTCGGGGGATGACCACCTGCTGGCTTAGGCCCGCTCCCAGGGGATTGGGCCTAAGCTGGTAGTCAGACATCCCTCTGGCAGCCCGGCAGCCCTCGGGGGATGTCCACTTGCCAGCGGGGAGCAGGCCTAGCTGCAGTCGGACATCCTTAGCGCTGCTGAGGAGGCAGGAGAGGCTCCCACCACCACCGCTGTACTGGCAGCCATCAGCCTAGCTTGTGGCTGAGCAGAGCTCCCCCTGTGGGAGCACACTGACCACCAGGCGGCAGCTCCTGCATTGAGCGTCTGCCCCCTGGTGGTCAATGTGTGTCATAGTGACCAGTGATTCCCAGTCTTTCTGCTGTTAGGGTCAATTTGCATATTACCTTTTATTATATAGGATAGAGGCCTGGTGCATGGGTGGGGGCCGGCTGGTTTGCCCTGAAGCATGTCCCGGATCAGGGTGGGAGTCCCGCTGGGGTGCCTGGCCAGCCTGGGTAAGGGGCTGAAGGCCGTTTTCAGACTGGCTACACCCCCTTCAGGGTGGGGCTCCCTGCTGGGGTGCCTGGCCAGACTGGGTGAGGGGCTGAGGGCCATTTTCAGGCTGGCCACACCCCCTTCAGGGATGGGGGTCCCCCCTGGGGTGCCTGGCCAGCCTGGGTGAGGGGCTGAGGGCCGTTTGCAGGCTGGCTACACCCCCTTCAGGGATGGGGGTCCCCCCTGGGGTGCCTGGCCAGCCTGGGTGAGGGGCTGAGGGCCGTATGCAGGCTGGCTACACCCCCTTCAGGGATGGGGGTCCCCCCTGGGGTGCCTGGCCAGCCTGGGTGAGGGGCTGATGGCTGTTTGCAGTCTGGCCACAGCCCACAGCCACCCAAGCTCCCAGTAGAGGCTGGCTGGAAGCAGGTATCTGGGATTTATTTAGCTTCTATAATTGAAACTTTGTTGCCTTTTGCGGAGGCCACAGCTGGCCAGGGCAGGCAGGAAGCTTAGCTTCCTCCACCACCGGGGCAACCAAGCCTCCGGCTTGCTCCAGCTCCATGTCTGCCGGCCGCCATCTTGGTTGGGTAAATTTGCATATAGTCACTCTAATTGGCTGGTGGGCGTGGCTTGGGCATAGCGAAGGTACGGTCTATTAGCGTCTTTGTCTTTTATTAGTATAGATTTCTTTCATTAGTTGCTACAGAGAAACATAATCCTGATTTTTAAATTATTTCTGTAAAAAACATATATATAGATCAGGGGTGGGCAAACTTTTTGACTCGAGGGCCACAGTGGGTTCTTAAACTGGACCGGAGGTCCGGAACAAAAGCATGGATGGAGTGTTTGTATGAACTAATATAAATTCAAAGTAAACATCATTACATAAAAGGGTATGGTCTTTTTTTTTTTTTTTTAGTTTTATTCATTTCAAATGGGCCGGATCCGGCCCACGGGCCGTAGTGTGTCCACGGCTGATATAGATACTAGAAATTCGTGCATGGCCGGGGGGTTGGGGGTGGGATGGGGGTAGGGTCTCTCAGCCTGGCCGGCGCCCTCTCCAATTTGGGACATCCCTCTCACATTCGGGACCGCTGGCTCCTAAGTGCTTGCCTGCCTGCCTGATGCCCCTAACCCCTCTGCTTGCCTGCCTGATCGCCCCTAACCACCTCTGCCTGCCTGACTGATCATCCCTAACTGCTCCCCTGCCCCTCTGATTGCCCCTAACTGCCTCTGCCTTGGCCCCGCACCCGGGACCCAGGCTTCCCTCCTCGGGCTGGCCACAGGCACCCGGGACCTAGGCTTCCCTCCCTCTGGCCAGCCACAGGCACCTGGGACCAGGGGTGGTTTTGCCCAGGCCGGCCGCAGCCACATGTGCCCGGGACCGTGGGCGGCTTTGCCCTGGCTGGCTTTGTCAGGAAGGACATCCCGAAGGTGGTCTGGAAGACATCGGGTGTAATTAGCATATTGTCCTTTTATTAGTATAGATATCTTTATGACTGATGTCTATCTTGGGAATTTTTATCGATTTCTTCAGTTTTTTAATAATCCTCATCATTTTTATGGGTAAGTTTTTGTCAATCACTTTTCAATGGATCTTTGATGAAAAGACTATTTTCTGTGCTGGTGTTCTCTGGGATTCTGTCTGGTGGAGCTATACCAGGTGGTGGAGCATTCAGTGAAGGTACACCAGCAGTGCTGCTTCCATTGGAAACTTTGAGTGACATTTTAGCAAGGGTTGCTTCTAGGTGGAAACCCTCCTAGATTATTTCCTTTTGATCTTCTTTCCCTCTATTCCAAATGTTTGCTCATATTTTCTAGGAATATTAAAACCTGTAGTAGGTAAAGGCTATAAATTTATTGGGAAAGTGAAGAATCCCTTGAATATGAATAAATCTCACTAAAAGCATAAGAGAATAAATGAAAATGGTGAACTTTTCAGTGCAATTTCTTGTTATTCATTTTTCAGGAGATAGTTGTAATCATTGGATGTATTTTAGTGATGCAACCAAGACAAAAAATGGATGGGCTGACGAGTTGTTACATGAATTTGAGTGCAACGTTGAAATGCTTAAACAGGCTATAAAGGATCATAATGTAGGTTCACCACCTAAATCCCCAACACATGCCTCTCCCCAGCACACACAAACAGGTATTTTACTTATAACAACATTATGGCATTCCCCTGATATTGTATTTATGGCATTACCCTGGTGTGTGTGTGTGTGTGTGTGTGTGTGTGTGTTCCTAAAATGGCGGTTTCTGTGAATAACTATTGTGTTTAATTAGTGTATGAATATCCTGCCTCTCATTCAGACCATATGTGTATGGAACACAACACTTTTTAAAAATATATAAGGCTAATACCCAGATAGAATATTTTGACTCTTAAATGTTTAGACTTCTCACTAAATATTTCAGCCAAAAGTTATCACATGAGAGTACCTTAAATGTGATGTGATTCCTAGTTAAGGGCTAATCAACATGAAAAAATAATCACAGTAACTTAACATTTTTATATCAATTTACATATATTAGTAAAGTATTTCCACATATATTGTCTCATTTGAGAAATCAGAGTTTACCTTTATTTTTAGTAGCTGTCATAACAGTAAAAGAATGACTGTTGGAAAAAAATATTTGCAGTAAACTGAAAGGATTTTTTTCCCACAGAGAAAGACTCTGCTGTGAAAGGGACTTCCAGAATACCTTCAGTGTTTTCTCAACAGTCCAAAGCTAAGTTAATGTCTAGTTCTGTTGTGGTTAGACTTGCAGATTTCAATATATATCAGGTATGTTTCACTTTTTAAATTAAATCTTCTGATAAATACGTTTAGTATCTTCTGCAAGCAACTTTTCTAAACTAATGCCACCATTTTGTTTTAAAACATCTTGACTAGTTTTGTGAAGTGACTAAATTAGATAGGACAGAAAATATTAGTTCATTAATTTCTGTGTGTATAGTTTCCCAGGGTTAGGCTCATTGTGTGGTTAAGCTCGAAGTCCTTTTAAATTGCCAAGTCTGCACCAGACTTCTGATAGCAACTCAAGTTCAGGAGTTTCCATAAGCTGCCCACTGATTGGAGAATTCACTGGAAAAATTCACAGAACTTGCTGAAATCAGTTATAGTCAGAGTCACATTTATTACAGGGGAAAGAATTCAAATTAGAATCAGCCATAGGAGAGCATAACATGGAGCCTGGGAGGGTTCTAAATTCAGAACTTGCTTTTTTCCTTAGGACACCTTAGCCTCCTGACATGGACATATACCAGTATGCATGAAATATTGCCCACGTAGTTGAATTCATTCTCTAGGTAGACTGATACCCTGTGACCCAAGATGTCCACCTTAGGCACTACTAAGGCAATCAAAATGTGGCCAGTCCTACTCTGAGACATCTTGTGGGCATAAACTATCATGTTGTGGTCCCGGGGTCATCCACCATGAGTAGGAAATTCCGATAGCTTAGAATTGCCTCCCAGGGGCAGGGACAAAGGCCAGACCTTTCTCTGTAGTCCAGATTCCTTATTACACAATTGTCTTAGTGGAAGAAACTAAAATACCTTTTTGCTTTATTGAACTACCAAGTATTGTCTGTATAGTGCACATAATTTTATAGCTAAGAACTCTATATCCTATTTCCACTAAAAATATTATTCGGGCTATGATCTCACAACATGGTCTAACCTCACAGTCCTTGAGACCAACACAATAGAATATGTGATGTATTTTTTAAAAATAAAAGGAAGTATTTCGCCGAAACCGGTTTGGCTCAGTGGATTTCAGATGTGTATTAACATTTATGAAATGTTCTCATTTATTTTGATAAGCCTATGACTCTGAACTTAGTTTTATCTGAAAAGTTTTCATTTTACTCATTGATTTTCAGTTGAGGCCAATTTCGCTCCCTAGGGGATATTTGGTATTGTCTGAGGACAATTTTGGTTATCACAGTTGGAGGAGGTTGCTACTGACATTAGTGGGTAGAGACCAGTGATTCTGCTTAACATTGTACAATGTACTGGATGGCCCCCACAACAAAGAATATCTGGCCCTAAATGGTGCTAATTTTGGGAAATCCTGATTTAAGAGTTGTGTGTGTGTGTTTTTTATTGTGCAATTGCTTCTTTCTTTACATTCTATACCTAGTGCATTTCATTTGAAACAGACTTTAAATTAGGAAGGAGATTTGATAAATTTAAATGGTAATGAATTATCCATAATCTCAAATGGTTGAAGGTGAAATATGGTAAAGAAATTCCACATATACAAATACAAATACACGAAAACAAAACAACAGCAACTGGAAGAAAATAAAATAGAATATTCATTCCATTTTTAATAACTTTCTAACTATTAAAGGAAAAGGGGGAATAAGCCATTGACTATTAAAATAACTTGACACTTTGACTTGAAAAGGATTTATTTTCATATATGCAGAGAAAAGCTTCTTAATTAGATAATATAAAGAACTGACTTAAATTTATAGACTACAAATAATCAAAAGGTTTGATTAGTAACTTACATAGGAGAAAACTATTGAAAAAGCATTTCACTTTGTGAGAAATATACATGTTTGTTGAATGAATGAAAAAAATTACTTGTAGATACATCTCTAGTCTACTAAGTAAGCATAAATAAGTGAAATTGATAAAACTCTATTGGTTGAACTTTGGGGAAATTAGTATATACATTTTTAATATAATTATAAATCATCAGTTTTGTGGTGAGTATAATGAGAACCTTAAAACTAATAGTGTATTTTTAATAATTTAAAGGATTTGAGAAGCATAATTGTATTATTTTTATTGTAAAATATATGTAACATAAAAATTACCATCTTGATCATTTTTAAGTGTGGAGTTCATTGGCATTAAGTATATTCACATTGTTGTACAACTATCACCACTGTTTATCTTCATAATTTTTTATCATCTCAAACTAAAACTGTATATAATACTTTTCTTAATAAAGAAATTTGAGTAGGGAATTCTTATAAAGTATATATTAGAGAAGCTTTTTAATCTTGTGGACTTAAAAACTATGTCCAGACCCTGCCATTGACTTATTTGTATTATCTTATAGAAATATTCTGTCTGTTATCTTAAGGCTCAAAATAATAAGTTTGCAAGGAATGTTGTACAAGTTGATTTTGTAATTGATAATATTCCAAAGAGATTATAGTTTTCTGAATAGTTGATTTTAAAATAACTTAATGTGAAGTTAATTATATAATAAAATTTTCTTTGGAAATTAACCATTCAGAAATTATTGGAAGCAGTTTTAAGAGTTTGAAGTGATATTTATGCTGCATAAGGGCTTTGATATTCAGTGTTACTTTAGGAAATTTAATTATTTTTTTAGGTCTCTACAGCAGAACAATGTCGTTCTTCCCCCAAAAGTATGATTTCTTGCAATAAAAAATCCCTGTATCTTCCACAAGAAATGTCAGCTGTCTACATAGAATTCACAGAATATTACTATCCAGATGGAAAGGATTTTCCAAGTAAGAGGGTTTCCTGTTTTGTTATCATTTGTTCAAGACTTGGGAAGTTGTTTTTTTTCTTGCTAAGTTTTTTAGTTTTATAAATATGAAAAAAGAAGCAAAGGTCCATTGTTCTTTACTCTTGTTATCGTTGTGTGTAGTATACGATTCTAGTATAGCCTTTTAATATATTATTATTTGTTCATATGTTCTTTTCTCTCACTAGCTTGTAGGATACTTGATGTCAGGAATTATGTAGTATTTGTGCTTCATTTTATCCCTGAATTTTTACTTATTTTTATACTTGGTGACTGTTTAATGACAGTTAGGCTATTTATAGAATAAGATAATTTTTTCCCTTTAGTCAAACTCCATTGATATTTCTGCTACATAAATATAAAACTGTATTTAATTGGAAAAAATAAATAATGAAGTTATCCTTTTATCTACACAGAATTTTTTGGCCTGGTTTTAATGTCCATATATATATACCTTGGACAACTTTTGGCATTTGTCTTTAGTTAAACATATATTACATGAATTTTTATTTGTAACCTACTTTGTCTGCTTAAAGTTAAAATGATTCTACATTTGTGTTCTTTGAATGTTAAAATTCTGTTTTGTCTGTCTCCATTGATCTAGGAGTCCTTCAAACTAAAATTTGCCTTGTTTATGTGGTACCTTTTTCATTATTGCAGTTAAAAATCGTAGTTGAATAAAAGTGTTTAAATGAAATAGGTTATGTTATTGGGAAAAAATTTTTTTACGTCCTCTCTTTAAAAATGGGATTCCAAAATAGTTTGACCTACTTTGCCCATTTGTTTAATATTGACTTAATATAGGTTCTTAGTTTCAAAGGGGATTTCTGATCTCATGCCTTTGTTACATAAAAGGAAGGTAGCCTGCCCTGGGCAGTGTGGCTCAGCTGGGTATCATCCCGTACCACGAAAGGTTGCTGGTTCAACTCCCAGTCAGGGCACATGCCCTGGTCGTGGGCTAGATTCCTGGCTGGGCGTGTGCAGGAGGCAGCTGATCAATGTTTTGCTTTCACATCAATATTTCTCTCTCTAAAAATCAATTTAAAAAATATTTAAAAACAAAAGGGGATAGCCTGGAAATTACTTTGGAGAAACAAACATAGAACTATTTTATCACTTTAATTTTTCTTTGTGCCAGATTTTGGGATCTAATCCTCACCGCTTTAGGTTTTCAACAGTCTTGTGTGTTTCTCATTCGTTTGTTTCTTCTACCTTTCTGTCTAAAATGATGAGAAAATTAAGATAAAGATATTTGCTCAGCACCTTATAAACAGTAGAATGGCACAGCTGAAACTCAAGCATGGGTCTTCTAAATCGAAATTCATTTCTCCCCACTGTTTCCCCAGGCATTCACAGCCATCTGTCTATTATTGGGTAATCCTGTTGTTTCCAGCCCTCTCCCACACCTCCCAAAATTGTTTTCCTTAAGTAATGCATCATTGAACTAGTAATTTTTCTTCAGAGTAAAGGCTAGTTTCCAGGATTTCTAACTTCTAATCTAGGTTTATTTCAATCAGTTTTATTAACATGTGCCAAAGGAATTAAAATCTCATTTTATAATCTATACATTTTTTCTGATACAAATATAAATTTTCACCCAGCAATTTAAATTCTAGACCCCTAGATATGTAGGAGTGGAATTGCTAGGTTATGTTTTAACTTTTTATTACGGAAAATTTTCAAACACACTTAAATGTTAAGAGGGTAGTATACTGAATTCCCATGTATAGGGATCCACTTTCATTCCTTATGTTTCATTTCTCTGTTAACCTATCTAACTTCAAAAACATATAACTTTTTCCCTAACCGGTTTGGCTTGGTGGATAGAGCATCGACCTGCGGACTCAAAGGTCCCAGGTTCGATTCCGGTCAAGGGCGTGTGCCTTGGTTGCGGGCACATCCCCAGTAAGGAGTGTGCAAGAGGCAGCTGATCGATGTTTCTCTCTCATTGATGTTTCTAACTCTCTATCCCTCTCCCTTCCTCTCTGTAAAAAATCAATAAAATATATTTAAAAAACACACGAAAAAAATACAACTTTTAAAATAATTATAAATGTAAAAATGTTTATTATATATTTATAAACTGCCAAAATTTAAAAAATAGCCTATAATTTAGCGCAACTTCTTCTAATACCTAAGCGTATTAGTGTGATAGCACTGCCATAACAAAGAAGCACACACTGAGTGGTTTAAACAACAGAGCAGAGGCTCTGGCCCTGGCAGCGGGTGTGAGCGCCGGGTGGGACCACGGTGCACAGGAGTAAAGAATTTTCAGTAACCATCAGAGGCTTGCCCCAATGACAGCGACTGGCGCCCTGCCTTGGTCTGGCCCCTGGTGGTCAGCGCATGTCATAGTGACCAGTTGTTTGGTTGTTCTGCTGTTCGGTCTATTTGCATATTAGCCTTTTACTATATAGGATTGTCTCTTTAAAAGCCTTATCTACATATGCATTCACATTCTGAGGTACTGGAGATTAGAACTTCAGCATATCAATTTTGAGGGGACATAGTTCAAACCATAACAAGAAGTATTGTTCTGTTCTTTTTTAAATAATTAAATCTTTATTAATCAGATTATTACAGTTGTTTCTCTTTTCTCCCCACATAGCTCCCCTCCACCTGGTTCCCACCCGCCCCTCCGCCATCACCCCCCCACCCCCCTGCCACTGTCCTCATCCATAGGTGCATGATTTTTGTCCAGTCTCTTCCCACATCCCCTCCCCTTTCCCCCCCAAGAATAGTTAGCCCACTCCATTTCTATGCCCCTGATTCTATTATAATCACCAGTTTATTCTGTTCATCGGATTATTTATTCACTTGATTTTTAGATTCACTTGTTGATAGATGTGTATTTGTTGTTCATAATTTGTATCTTTACATTTTTCTTCTTCTTCCTCTTCTTAAAGGATACCTTTCAGCATTTCATATAATACTGGTTTGGTGGTGATGAACTCCTTTAGCTTTTCCTTATCTGTGAAGCTCTTTATCTGACCTTCAATTTTGAATGATACCGTTGCTGGATAAAGTAATCTTGGTTGTAGGTTCTTGGCATTCATCACTTTGAATATTTCTTGCCATTTCCTTCTGGCCTGCAGAGTTTCTGTTGAGAAATCAGCTGACAGTCATATGGGTACTCCTTGTAGGTAACTGACTGTCTTTCTCTTGCTGCTTTTAAGATTCTCTCTTTGCCGGGGTCCAACCCCAGCAGGTCCAGGGGTTCCCAAAGGCGTAGACGGAGTCGGCGAAGAAGGAAGGACACGGAGAGAGTGTTCAGTTGATCAGCAGCCTAGCCAGGATCTCCAGCCAAGTTCTGGTCTGGATCTCCAGAGAGGTTCTGCTCAGGATCTCCAGCCAGGTTCTGTGTCCATGTTCTCTTGCTAGGTTCTCCTGGTTCTCCAGCCAGGTTCTGTAGCCATGTTCCCTCGCTAGGTTCTCCAGCCAGGTTCTGTCCAGGTTCTCCAGCCAGGTTCAGTCACCAGGTTCTAGTCAGGTTCTCTTGCCAATTTCTATAGTCAGGTTCAGTCCAGGATCTTTTGCCATGTTCTCTCCAGCGAAGTTCTTCTGTCTCTAGAGAACGTTCTTTGTAGGTTCTGTGCCTAGGTTCTGTCTCTCTTGGTTCTGTCTTCTAAGTTCTGTCTTGTTACATCTGTATTTATACCAGTTGATTCCAATCCTATCAATCTCTATTCCAAAGGTTAGGGCGTTTCTTATCTCCATTCTAGGGAGTAAAGATTATGTAGCTTAAGCATAATTGTTCGTAGTTAAAGTGATTAATTACCCGCCTGGCACTTAGTTAAGAGGTTTTATTCCCTCCCTAACTTCAGGGGAAAATCCCTACCTGGGGAAACAACCTTTCTCAGAGACCTTGGTTAAAACACATAGTGCCAAGAATGTGAGCAAACATATTAAGAACAGTATGCCATATATGCCAGGTCCCTTGAAACAGCAAGCATGGACCGGCTCCCGGCATCTCTTTGTCTTTTGCTCTTGGCATTTTAATTATGATGTGTCTTGGTGTGGTCCTCTTTGGATTCCTTTTGTTTGGGGTTCTCTGCGCTTCCTGGACTTGTAAGTCTGTTTCTTGCACCAGGTAGGGGAAGTGTTCTGTCATTATTTCTTGAAATAGGTTTTCAATATCTTGCTCTCTCTCTTCTTCTGGCACCCCTATAATTCGGATGTTGGTACGCTTGAAGCTGTCCCAGAGGCTCCTTACACTATCTTCATATTTTTGGATTCTTTTTTCGTTTTGCTTTTCCGGTTGGGTGTTTTTTGCGTCTTCGTATTTCAAATCTTTGACTTGATTCTTGCGATCCTCTAGTCTGCTGTTGGAACTCTGCATAATATCCTTTATTTCAGTCAGTGTATGCTTAATTTCTAGTTGGTCCTTTTGCATACCCTGGATGGTCTCACTAGATTTCTTGAGGATCTCACTACATTTATTGGTGGTCTCACCCGTCTTTTTGAGGGTCTTACTAAATTTATCGGCAGTCTCTAGAAAGTTCTTGTAAAACCTTAAAAGTGTGGTTTTGAACTCTATATCCAGTTGTTTGCTTTCCTCCATTTCTGTCATTTGTGTCCTGTTTCTTTGTCTCCGAATTTTGGCTGCTTCCCTGTGTTGATAGAGTGGCTTTGTGTGCTAGGTGTCCTATAGGGCCCAGTGGCTCAGTCTCCCCAATTACCTGAGGTGGACACTCTTGGTGCACCCCCTTGTGGGCTTTGTGCAGTCTTGTTGTAGTTAAGCCTTGATTGTTGTAGGTATCACTGGGAGGAATTGACCTCCAGGCCAGTTGGCTGTGAGAATCAGCTGTGTCTGCAGTGGGAGAACTTCTGTGTTGAAGACACCCTTCTGGGGCAAGACTTGCTTCGTTGGGGCTTTGGTGCTCACTGAGTCTGCCCCCTGAGTGTGTCCCTTATGGATCTGAGGAGTTTTAATCTGGATGGTCCCACTCTGACCACTAGGTACACTGGCTCTTGGATCTAAGGAGGTGTTAATTTAGCCTCTGCCTGTGGCTACCCAACAGGAGTTCTGAAGAGATCTACAGATTCCCCTTCTTTTTTGGGGGTTTGGAGGTGCCCAGATGAGGCCCAACTGTGAAGCAGTGCAAGCTGCTGTGGGGCCTTGGGCCTTCTCTTGGAAGGTCTGGGTCTGTCTGGCCCAGCTGCAATTTGTTAGGTAATTTTCAGATTGCAAAGGGCCAAGGCATTCATATGCAAAAGCCTCTGCCACAGCCTGGGTGGGCGGGGTCTCAGGGAATCAACAAGGCAGAGCAAACAGCTATGGCTGACCCTCAGCCCTGCCCTAAAGGGCCCCACATCTCAGTGTCCTGGTAATTGCTGCAAGCACCTCTGAGAGAAAGCCGCCCTCAAGTTCCGAGTTTGCCCGCTGCCAGACAGTCCAATTTCTCCCCGTATGAGTCCTGCGTCCCCAGAGACTTCCCGGAACTGGAGTTTAGAGCCATAGGGAGCTTGTGACTCCCTCCCGATTCAAAAACAAAGCCGCGTCCTCAGGTACCAGCCCCTTTCCCCGCGCTCGAGCCTCCGTACCTCTGCACTTTACTTCCGCAGCTCCTCTGGGTCTCAGTGTGCTTTTCTCTTTTCTTCTAGTTGTAGAATTTCCACTCAGCCAGCCTTCCTGTAGTTCTGGATGATGTCCGTTTTGTCTTTTCCTTGTTTTTTTGAAGTTGTTGTGGGAGGCAGCAATTTCCAGTGTTTACCTATGCCGCCATCTTGGTTTCTGTATTGTTCTGTTTTTATTGCATGCTTCTTTTACATATTTGTTTTACATCCTGTTCTTTTCTCTTAATTATAGGAGCATATCCCATGTTTCTCCAAGTTCATTTTAAATACTTTAATAGCTAAATAATTATCTATTTCAGAAGTAGACCCCCATTAGAAACTGCATATAGATCTTTCTGCTGCTTAGAGCACCAGGGTTCTTCCTCTGTCTCAGATCTCAGTCAGGGTCCTTTGCTTTTGTGCTCTAGCCTTGAGGACCACATTTGCTGTCTAGTCTTTTCTGTGTCTGTCATCATCACTTAATATATACTTGAGATTCCTTCTCCTTTCTTCCCTTTCTCAGCATCCCACTTCCTTGCTATTTCTGACAAGCCCCTTTACATCCCAATTGAATTTCTCTGTTGGACTTGAATTATAATCTTGCTATTTTCATGTCTGTCTTGTGTAATAGTCTATGAACTTTTTAAGAAAAGGACCATACCCTATTTTTAAAAATTAATTCTTTGTGCTTAACACAATTCACAAAATTAGTTACCATTCAGTGAATCTTTGCTAAAAGAAAGTAAATGAGAGAGAGAGAGAGAGAGAAAAGAGAGAGGGAAGGAAGAAGGGAGGGAGGGAGGGAGGAAGGAAGGAAGGAACGAAGGAAGGCAAGCAGGCAAATAAATCCTATTCAGGACATTGTTATAATGCTATCTTTACTGGTATCTCACCACTTGAGCCTATTTTCCTTAAATTAATATAGTTTAAAATTTCTAGATATATATATACTACTTTGCTTTGGTAGAAGTAAATAGGTCTGAATATTTAGAATAAAATATCTTCATCAAAATGATCTGAAAATAATTTTGGCTTTTATGATGCAAATATATGTGGATTTCAGGAAGTGATATACACTCTAATTATAAATATTACTTGAACATATATTGGCACTAAAACATTTATCTACCCCTAGGCATTCTTCTATTTTGGGAAGCTATGAAAAAGAGTATTCATTTGATCATTTAAGGGATAATTGAGTTTTCACTTTGCACTAAGTACTATGGTAGGTTTAGGATTAAGGGGAGAGTAAAACTGCACGTGGTCCCTCCTGTCAAAAAGATTTGCCTGGTTTACCACTTTCATAAGAAATTAATCATTAAGACTTGGTTCTTTCATTGTGGAGGATTCATATTCAGATTCAGGTAGTAAAAGTCCTTATTGAAATAAGGGATTAACGATCACAACTTTGGTGTCATAATTCATTAAAGAGGTAAGGTTTTTTGAAGTTTGCTAATTGGTACTATCACATTAGGAAAATAGATGTAAACAGTATTTCCCATTTATATAGCTAGTTTTAGATTAAGTTACATATTTTTTTAGTTAGTGAAACAAAAATTTGTTTTCATCTGTCTAAATGTGTTTGCTATCAATCCACACGTGTCACTTCAATTTTGGGAAGAACATCTGAAAATCTTTTTACCTAAATTGAAAAAGAATAAAACTTGTTAAAAATGTCTTTTCTGTTCTCAGGGAAGGTTAAGAACTATCTGTTTATTAAAAATCTTTAAAAATTTTTTTTCTCCACAGTTCCATCTCCCAACCTTTATAGCCAGCTGAATGCACTACAGTTTACTGTGGATGAAAGAAGTATTCTGTGGTTAAATCAATTTCTATTGGATTTAAAACAGAGCCTTAGTCAATTTATGGCTATATACAAGTTGAATGACAATTCAAAATCTGATGAGCATGTTGATATTCGAGTTGATGGCTTAATGCTAAAGGTACCATATAAACAAGTGGCTATGAGAACATAACCATTGTTTTAGAAGAAAAGTTAACACCATTTTAATTTCCAGAATTTAAGAGGGGTGCTCAATTTAAATCAGCTTCATTGTGATCTTAATTTTGATTTTGAAATTTGTTTTAATTTTGATTTTCAGTTATAGAAGCTTTAAGAGACTTTTCCCTGCTTCTTTATCTTTCTTTTATTTATTTTTCATTGCTTATCCATTTGGAGGTAATCAGTAGAAGTTTAAGTCAGTCATTTTTTTTCATACTTCTCACCAGAGCTGATAAAATTTTGTTTTAAGGAGAGTAAATAATACAATGAAGCTTTAAAATTATATCTAAGTATTATTTATTCACACTTATTCTATTATTAATACCCAAAGGTAATAGAAAGTTGCTTTATATTATAGCCAGGTAACTGGTAGTCTGAATTCCTTGGATATTTAAACTTTAACGGAAGGAAAATTAAAAAAAGAATAACAGTTTAGTGTAGTAAATAGAATAAGACTTGGGCATGGATGAAAATTTCAGTGCTGATGGAAGACTAAATTTATGTACCTTTAATTCTCTGTAAAATAAGGTTAATAATACTTAACAATTACAGTGCAGAAATGTTTCAAAGATCTTTAATATTCAATATAAAGAAACACATTTTGTGATATTTATAATTATAATTTAAGATACAATTATATAATGATCTTTACATTTTCTGAGTATGAAAAGTTTTAAAAGCAATCACTTTGAATTCTTTGATGTATCTTAAGCATTGGGATTAATCATCTCTGGAAAATTATTTTAGTAAATAGTTGCACCTATACACTTAAGTTTATTTTCTTAATTGTTTTCTCCCAGAAAAGTGATTAACATCTATCAAGTCATTCCATTTACTCATGTATTCATCCTCCAAATTCCTTGAACCTCAAATATCTTTAAAATTTTTCCTTTTTTAAACTTGGCACTTTCTTATATGTACAGGGCATAAGTAAGCATTTAATAGTACTGATTTAATTAAAATTTTTTTAACTTTGTGATATGTTATATGCAAATATATTTGTATGCTATGCACATTATTCATTACTTATGTTTGTTTTTCAAGCGTTTCTTAGTGGTAAATCACTTAAATCCTTTTAACTCAGTTTAATAAAAAGATTTTTTGGGGGGGAGAGTATTTTATGTCTGGATAGGAAGCTAGTATTTTGAGGGGTAATATCAAAAAGAATTCCTGAGCTAAGTCATGTTCTTGATTATTTTATCTTATATGGATTTTAATATATTTTTATTTTTTAAAAAATATTTTCTCTTTTCTAGGTTGTTATTCCTTCTGAAATGAAATCTGAATGTCATCAAGATCAACCGCATGCAATTTCTATTCAGAGTTCTGAAATGATTGCCACAAATACAAGACACTGTCCAAACTGTCGACATTCTGACCTAGAAGCCTTGTTTCAAGACTTTAAAGATTGTGACTTTTTCAGTAAAACATATACTAGCTTCCCCAAGTCAGGTGACAGTTTTAATCTTCTACATCCAATCTTCCAGAGACATGCTCATGAACAAGATACCAAAATGCATGAAGTTTATAAAGGAAATATTACTCCCAAGTTGAGTAAACACACTCTTAAAACTTCTGCTGCCACAGATGTTTGGGCTGTGTACTTTTCTCAATTTTGGATAGATTATGAAGGGATGAAAAGCGGAAAAGGACGACCACTAAGTTTTGTAGACTCTTTCCCTCTTTCCTTCTGGATTTGTCAGCCAACAAGGTATGCACTGTCTCAAAAAGAGCTTCAGACTTGTAATCAAATATCTCTAAATACATCACAAAGTGAATCTAGTGATCTGACTGGCCGATTGAAGCGGAAAAAGCTCTTGAAGGAGTATTACAGTACAGAGTCTGAGCCCTTAACAAATGGAAGGCAGAAATCTTCCGATACATTTTTAAGATTTTCCTCTTCATCAGATGCAGATATTCATGTCCTGGTTCATGTTCATAAACACGTCAGTATGCAGATCAATCACTACCAGTATTTGTTCTTGCTTTTCCTCCATGAATCACTTATCCTCCTTTCAGAGAACTTAAGGAATGATGTAGAAGCGGTGACTGGCAGTCCTGCTAGTCAGACATCCGTTTGCATTGGAATTTTACTTAAAAGTGCAGAAGTGGCTCTTTTACTACATCCAGTGGAACAAGCAAATACTCTTAAGTCTTCTATTTCTGGAGGTGTGAACCCAATAGTTCCCGATTATTTGCCTACAGAAAACAGAGAATTCTTATCTTCAAAAAGGAAACAAGTTAGTAATGGTATCAATCAAATTAGAAGTGTAACTGTTAATCATATGTCAGAGAACAGATCTATGAGTGTTGACCTTAGCCATGTCCCTTTGAAGGATCCTTTGCTTTTTAAATCAGCTAGTGACACAAATCTGCAAAAAGGTATTTCTTTTCTGGATTATTTGTCAGATAAAAATTTAGAGAGAATAAGTGAAGATGAAAGTAGTGGAATTCTTTGCAAAAGTGGCTCAGAACAAATTGGATTAGAAACAAGGGACAAAAGGAAATTATCTCATACAGATTCAAATAGTGTCTTAAACTACAGAGAACATTCAGACATGCTGTCATTTGATAATGATGGTAATCAAAATGTGCTTTCAAGTAGTTTAACTAGTGAAAGAAATGAAACCATAAAGTCGATCTTTAAAGCTGAAGATTTGCTCCCAGAAACAGCTTCACTCACTGAGAACCTGGAATTCAGTAAAGAAGAAGCACCCACAGTGAGAACACTTAAATCACAGTCATCTTTAAGGTAACAGTGTGCTATTGGGAGGGGGCTGGGGAGTTTGTGTGTGAGCGTATTTTGATTTTGGACCTGAAATCGCATGGCAAAATATGGCATTGTTAGAATTAACACATGGAAGAGCAGGTTCTTCAAAACATGAAAATACTTTAAGGTTATATTTATAAAATATAATTTATAAATTTGTGGATACTGTATACATGTTTTTATTTTGTTAGAGGTATTTTTTAGAAAGACTTTTTTACGTTATATGTGATGATCTTCTAATAATTTTGTTTGTTAACAGTGGGAAGCCTAAGGAACACTGCCCACCGAACCTGGTTCCACACTGTACATCCTACAAGAACATAAAAAGAAGCTCCTCACAAACCTCATTGGATACCATTTCACTTGACAGCATGTTATTGGAAGAACAGTTGTTAGAAAGTGATGGAGTTGATAGTTTTCTGGAAAAAGGTAAAACAATACAATAAAGCATTTATATTATATCTATGTATCTTATATGTGCTTCTTTTAACCATATCTTTCTCTTTTTTGTGTGTGGCTGACATCTAGCATTTATTTGTATATCCTATATAATGAAAAGCTAATATGCTAATTGTCCCCTCAACCTGGAGTTCGACCAGGGGGCGGGGCTGGCCGGCCAACTGCCTGCGGCCCTTCCCAGCTGGCCGCGTCCCCTCCCCCGACTGGTCCTGCCTGATCAGCCTCGATTGGGGCGGGCTGGCTGGACCCCACCCATGCATGAATTCATGCACGGGCCTCTAGTAGATCATAAAGCAGAATAGCATTAAGGCTACTAGCACTCTTACAGAGACTTCTATATGTGAAATGTTGATTAGGTGACCTTAATTAGCATGATGATTCTTAACTATGTGGTCCTAGGACAGGACTCCAGACTGTATCTACTTAGTTCCATAGCAGGATTTGCTCATGGAAGCTTATTATATGGTAGTAAATATAATAAGAACATTGAGACTATGTTTTGTATGTCTTTGGCTTTTCTAATCTTTCTAGTAATTTACTAATTTTTCTAGTAATTTTCTAATAATTGATCTGTGACAGACACTTAAAAAAATTGTATTTTACCTCAGAGAATTTGAGAAATATGGAAATAATAACAGCACATTGATAAAGTATGGCAGGTAGATAAGAGTGGAGAATGATTACATTGATGGTAGTGGAATTAACTTCATGTAGACGATCATTAGAAGCTACTGTAGGGTACTAAAAAGAAAAATTAAGTGGTCAGACTGGAATTATCCAATGTAGAACAGAGTAAAGCGGGCCACACTGGCTGACCACGAACCTGCTAGTTACAGAAGCACCGTGCCTGCATGGAGAACACAGGCTGAAGTCAGCTGTGGTAGATTTCAGACTAAGTTTAGGGCTTAAGTATCTCTAACATTCTATTGTGAGAAGTTATTATTATTTGCTAACTAATTACAATTTAATTTTTCTTTGTTTATTGTCTTTTAAACAAGGCTATGCTTAGGAAAAAGTTAAAGGGATAGCCCATTTTGGTTAGATAAATAAACATTTTTGGATTATTGGTAAAACTGATTTTATTAGTTTATTTTGTATTATTTCAGTTATTAAAAAGAACTCAAGTACAAATTGCCAGAACCCAGCAAATAGTGCAAATGCCACTGCAAACCTACAGAATTGTGGTGAAACCTCTCCAGATGCCATCAGTACAAATTCAGAGGGTGCTCAAGAAAACCATAATGACCTGGTAATCATTTCAGAAATTTTATGAAGAGAAATGCCAACTTAATGTGCTCACATGTTAAGACATTAATATATAAAATGATCAGATTGTAGGTGATTCACTTTGTTCTCTCTTGAAAACTCATTTTCTATTCTTGAAAATTCATCTTACTGAATTGTTTTTCTCTGAATTTCACTTAAAAATTTTGTTTTTTTGTATTGAGGAGGGGAGGTTCTATCTTTTTTCATCTTTTATTTTTCACCTTTATTTTAGTTTCAATTTAAATATACTTTGAAATAGTTTGATGATAAGATTGGTAGTTCCTATGAGGGGCTTTCTACAAAAGAAATATATTACTGGTTTATTTAAGCCTCTTCACCCAGTGAGATATTTTGTGGATGATTTGGAAAATATGTTCAGCTTTTAATGAAAATAATTTCTCATGGAAATGTCATGTAATCAGTCTTTGTGTTCAAAAAATTCTTCTCTTGACTGAGTAAGAAGAAAGGGGGCTGAAATTTATGACAATAATGTAGTAACCACATTCTTTTGATCACAAGTATATATTTGGTTTATTAGGCCTAAGTTGTATTTTTAGAGATTGTAGTTTCCTGAGTTATTTTTTAAAATTTTTGTTTTAATTACTTGCTATACTAATATTATTTATGTAATCATTGTTAGATGTCAGTCGTGATGTTTAAAATTATTGGTGTTAATGGGGAAATTCACATCCGAGGGGAAGATACAGAAATCTGTCTTCAAGTGGACCAAGTGACACCGGATCAATTAGGCAATATCAGTCTTCGGAATTACCTTTCCAATCGTTCAGTAGGTGAGATTTTAATATGACTTAAACTTTTTTTTTTTAATACCTATGACTCATCTATATATATAAAAGGCTAATATGCTAAGTATCCCTCCGCCCGTCCAACTGGTTGCTATGATGCATACTGACCACCATGGGGCAGGCACTCAACGCAGGAGCTGCCGAGTGGCAGTGACTTTGCAGCGGCAGTTCTCGGGTAATGCACCCCAAAACCAGAGAGGAGGGAGCCCGATTCCTCGTGGGGCCGTGTGATTCCACCTTCAGCCGTGGGTTATGTTGTTGCTGGGGCACTGTCGGCCCTGAATCAGGTTTACTGCACGCTTGCATTTGCGTTTCACACCCTGTACGATAGCAACTTTGCAGAGTACCCTCTTGCACTCTAGGACCCCTTGGAGGATGTTGGAGAGCCGGCTTCGGCCCAATCCCTGCAGGCCCGGCTGAGGGACCCTACCTGCCGGAGGGACCCTGCTTACTCTGTAGATGCCCTTTGAGCCACAGTGCCACCCCAGGTGTGGCCGGCTGGAGAGGTACTGTGGGAGGTTGGCTCTAGGGCATGTCTGGCCCGTCTTACCAAGTACTGCCCCACTGGCCACCTTCTAATTAATTTCTTTTTAATGTGCACAAATCCATGCACCGGGTCACTAGTTACCATATAAATGAATTCAAGAAAAATTACGTTTACATTAGAGACTTGTTTTACATCAGTTTATTTTCATGTTGATTTAGAAATATAATCTGTTGAGGATATAAGGGTCTGAGAAAACTGAGTTCTTTCTATATGAAAAGAGTGATATAGTAATCCTAGAAGGTCATATTTAGGTCCATACTAGAATAAGTGTCAATTTCTATATTCCATATTTTTGTTTATAAGCAAACATTTCCAAATACTTGGTATTTGGAAAAATCACGTATCCTGTTCTTGTGGTTCTGTATTCTAAGATCAACACTCTCCCTTGGACATAGAGGGATATAAACAAAAAAAATGCAGGGTATGAAGAGGAAGCCATCCCTTTTTCAAAGTTTAAATAAAGATATTTATGGTTTTTAGTCATTTGAAGAAATGATTTCTTTAAAAAATATATTTTATTGATTTTTTACAGAGAGGAAGGGAGAGAGATAGATAGTTAGAAACATCGATGGGAGAGAAACATCGATCAGCTGCCTCCTGCACATCTCCCACTGGGAGATGTGCCCGCAACCCAGGTACATGCCCTTGACCGGAATCGAACCTGGGACCTTTCAGTCCGCAGGCTGACGTTCTATCTACTGAGCCAAACCGGTTTCGGCAAGAAGAAATGATTTAATAGACTAGTTATACTAAGAATTTAAAATGACAATATTTAAGTTTTAAAATGTTTTAAAAAATCACAGCCCTGTGATGTTTTTCTTTGCCATATATACAGAATGCTGTATCTGATATATAACATGTTGAAATACATATAGTCCTACATGATATCAAATAAGTATGCTATCACTTCACATCATGGGGATTGCAGATAAATTTGCCATCCTATATAATAGAAGCCTAATATGCAAATTGACAGAATGGTGGAACGACCAGTTGCTGTGATGTGCACTGACCACCAGGGGGCAGACACTCAATGCATGAGCTGTCCCCAGCCCGCAGGCCCCAGGCCAGCCAAGGCAGGTGCCAGTGGGGCTCCCCGGTCACCCCACCAGCTGCCCCACAGAGAGAGGCGACTGGTGACAGCAGGCTGGCGCCACCCCTTGATCGCCCTGCCGGGGGCGGGGCCTGTGAGCAGGCAGCACCAGGCCAGCCAAGGCGGGTGCCAGCGGGGGCCCCCTGGTTGCCCCGCCGGTCACCCCACGGATCAGCCCTGATTGCTGGCCAGTCCTAGGGACCCTACACATGCATGAATTTTGTGCATCAGACCTCTAGTTTTCCTATAAACCATTATGGAAAAAATTGGCTCCTGGCTTTTTTCTGTGTGTACGCCTTGCAGTTTACAATGGATCTGCTAAAAAAAAATGTCAAGAATTTTATATTAGCAAGTGTAAAATTCCAATAACATGCAAAAAGAAGGAAACTAAGTATATCGTTGGAAAGGTTTTACAATGGACAAAAATTTTAAAAAGTTTGAACATAAAATTTCAGAACCTAGACCGTGTTCTATATACAACTCAACCACTTTTCTAATTGTACATTCATAGATTATTTCCAGTTGCACAATTATTTTCTTAACTTTTTTTATACTTCATTTAGTATCATACCTTATTACTTTTGTTCTTGTTGTTCTTCAATGAAGAAGTCCATTTGAAATGCCTTGTATGTATGGGTTATATAGTCAGTGCTATCTAATACCTTAATTTTTCTGAACTGTCTCGCTCAGCTGGTTGCTAGAAGGATAAACACACACACACACACACACACACACACACACACACCCCCCAAACAAACAAACAAACAAAAAAATCAAGGAGAGAGAAAGAGGAAAAGTATGGGGAAAGGGTTAAAAAAGATTTTAAAAAATTAGCTTTAGCATTTCAAACATTATTAACATATGAACAAAGATTGTATTTGTTTGCTTGTTTTTGTTTTTCTATAATGTGTGGATTTTGGATTCCTTTAATAGGAAGTCCTTACTGTAATAGCTTCATGGCATAAGTGGTAGTAGGGAGGAATGGTATTTGACTAATGAAGATAATTATTTCTAGCTCTCAGCTCCCTGGAGTATGTATCTGGTGTGTGTGTGTATGTGTAGACATAGATATGTAGATGTACAGATCATTAAAATATACTATGAAATCACATATACCAAGTTGTTTCTAATTGCTCTTATTTTTAAACTATAGGCCCGATGCATGAAATTCATGCATGGGTAGGGTCAGTAGGCCTGGCTGGCAATCAGGGCCGATCTGTGGGGCGACTGGCAGAGTGACCGGGGGGTGGCGCCAGCCTGCTTGCCAGCCAGCCCCGCACCTTGATTTCCCTGCTGCTGCTGCCACTCGCCTCCCTCTGAAGGACGACCGGCAGGGTGATCGGGAGACCCCAGTGGCACCCGCTTTGGCTGGCCTGGGGCGTGTGGGCTGGGGGCAGCTCCTGAGTTGAGTGGCTGCCCCCTGGTGGTCAGTGCACATAATAGCAACCAGTCATTCCACCCGTCGTTACGGTGTTCGGTCAATTTGCATATTAGGCTTTTATTATATAGAATAGACAAGTTAATTAACTTATTTTTTCTTGATATAGGAAATACTAACATATCTAAGTACATGTTCACACTCATGCTGAGGGAAAGTAAACATTTCATGAATTTAATTAGTGGGGTTTCTTATGTGGACCCATGGCACAGATAACTTTGGTTCCTCAACAATTGATACCTCTTTGCCTTTCCAGAACAATTAGTTTGTTTTTAACTCATGGGTGTTATGAATTGCGAAATGGATCGTGTTTTTCTTTTTGTTTCTGGAAAGCTCATTTTTGGTCTACCTTTGATACAGAAACTTAAATAATGTATTTTGAGTTATTAACTTTCCTACCTATTTTTTCCTTTTCCCTTCTGTTCTTATTTTTCTATTGCTTACTTTTTATCTGATTATGCCATGTGCATGTTTCCTCCTGTTCTTTTAAGAGTTGGGTAAAGTAAAATAAACACAGTAGTTACCAGAAGGGTCAATTCATTTCAGTGGTTCCACTAGAAACTTTTCTTTTTTCAGTTGGATATTCTTTTTAAAAAAAAAAATATTTTTATTAATTGTTTTACAGAGAGGAAGGGAGAGTGATAGAGAGTTAGAAACATCGATCAGCTGCCTCCTGCACACCCCGCACTGGGGATGTGCCTCAACCAAGGTACATGCCCCTGACTGGAATCAAACGAGGGACCCTCAGTCCACAGGCTGACGCTCTATCCACTGAGGGCAAGTTGGATATTCTTTATGTGCTTTATTGAAGTTTTAAAACTTGTTTTTGAAGTCAAGTATTTATATGCCTGTAAGCTATATTTATATGCCTGTAACCTAAAAATTTTTTGAACAAGGCCAAGGCTTAATAAATGTAAATATTTAATACCCAGTTTTAATGAGGAAGGTGCAAAGCCATTTCATTACTTCTTGAGAAATGTCTTTGTAGTCACTTACTTTAAATGCCATGACTGTTTTTTCATGACCATCGTCCATTATATTACAAACTAGGGGCCCGGTGCACGAAATTCGTGCACTGGGTGTGTGTGTGGGGAGTGTCCCTCAGCCCAGCCTGCCCCCTCTCACATACTGGGAGCCCTCAGGCGTTGACCCCCATCACCCTCCAATCGCAGGATCGGCCCCTTGCCCAGGCCTGACGCCTCTGGCCTAGGCGTCCCGCCCGGGCAGTGGGGACCTGCAGTGGCAGCAGGGGGCGCCGCGATTGCGCGGGCTCTGCCCCTGCCCCTGCAGGATGCCTCCGGCTGAGGCGTCCGGCCCAGGCAACGGGGACCTGCAGGTGCAGCGGCCCCGCGATCGTGGGCTTCGCTTTAGGCCCAGGCAAGGGGCCCCTAGCTCCTGGGACTGCCAGCTTCGACCGTGCCCAGCTCCCATCGCTGGCTCCACCCCTACTTCCTGCTATCACTGGCCAGGGCAGAAAAGGCGCCTGATTCTCCGATCATGGCTGGGGGGCAGGGCAAAGGCGGCCCCAGGGCCGCCTTTGCCCTGCCCCCCAGCTCTTAGCTCCTCCCTGGGTTTCTGATCACTGTCAGTGGCAGGGGGCTTCTTCCTGCTTTCCCTTTTGCCTCCCTGCATTGTGCCTACATATGCAAATTAACCGCCATCTTGTTGGCAGTTAACTGCCAATCTTAGTTGGCAGTTAATTTGCATATAGCCCTGATTAGCCAATGAAAAGGGTAGCATCGTACGCCAATTACCATTTTTCTCTTTTATTAGTGTTGATTTGTAGATAGGTACATATCAAGATACACTCTTAAGTATCTGAGGTATGCAGGATACCAGATTTATGTTTCAGATTATTACATTTGTTCCTCTTTTTTCCCCCCATAACTCCCCTCCTCCCAGTTCCCGCCCCACCCTCCGCCCTCACTCCCCACCCACTGTCCTCATCCATAGGTGCATGATTTTTGTCCAGTTTCTTCCCGCATCTCCCACACCCCTTTCCCCCCCAAGAATAGTCAGTCCATTCCCTTTCTATGTCCCTGATTCTATTATGATCACCAGATTATTAGTTCACTTGTTGATAGATGCATGTTTGTTGTTCATAATTTGTATCTTTACCTTTTCTTCTTCTTCCTTTTCTTAAAGGATACCTTTCAGCATTTCATATAATACTGGTTTGGTGGTGATGAACTCCTTTAGCTTTTCCTTATCTGTGAAGCTCTTTATCTGACCTTCAATTTTGAATGATAGCGTTGCTGGATAAAGTAATCTTGGTTGTAGGTTCTTGGTATTCATCACTTTGAATATTTCTTGCCATTCCCTTCTGGCCTGCAAAGTTTCTGTTGAGAAATCAGCTGACAGTCGTATGGGTATTCCCTTGTAGGTAACTGAGTTTCTTTCTCTTGCTGCTTTTAGGATTTTCTCTTTGTCTTTTGCTCTTGGCATTTTAATTATGATGTGTCTTGGTGTGGTCCTCTTTGGATTCCTTTTGTTTGGGGTTCTCTGCGCTTCCTGGACCTGTAAGTCTATTTCTTTCACCAGGTAGGGGAAGTTTTCTGTCATTACTTCTTCAAATAGGTTTTCAATATCTTGGTCTCTCTCATCCTCTGGCACCCCTATAATTCTGATGTTGGTACACATGAAGCTGTCCCAGAGGCTCCTTACACTATCTTCGTATTTTCGGATTCTTTTTTCATTTTGCTTTTCCAGTTGGGTGTTTTTTGCTTCTTCGTATTTCAAATCTTTGACTTGATTCTTGCGCTCCTCTGGTCTGCTGTTGGGAGTCTGTATTCTTTATTTCAGTCAGTGTATGCTTAATTTCTAGTTGGTTCTTTATCATAACATCGAGGGTCTCATTAGATTTCTTGTAGATCTCATTAAGTTTATCGGCAGCTTCTAGACAGTTCTTGAGAGACCTTAAAAGTGTGGTTCTGAACTCTATGTCTTCCATTGACAATTTTGTCCTGTTTCTTTGTCTCCGCATTTTTTTTTATGCTTTCTTGGTGCACCCCCTAGTGGTCTTTGTGCGCAGTCTTGTTGTAGTTAAGCCTTGATTGTTGTAGTTAATACTGGGGGCATTTGACCTCCAGGTCAACTGGCTGTGTCTGCAGTGGGAAAACTTCTGTCCTCTGGGGAGGTGCTAATCTAGCCTTTGCCTGAGGCTCTCCGGCAAATGGCTCTGTGCAGGGCTTGGGCGGGGCGGGTCGCACGGGATCAAACAGGGCGGGCTGAGCGAGCAGTTATGGCTGCTCTCAGTTCCGTCCCTAGGGGCTCTGCCTCACAGAGTCCCAGCAACCGCTGCAAACCTCGGAGAGAAAGCTGCCTAGTTCCGACCGAAGCCAGACAGTCCCGCTTCTCCCGTTTGAGTCTGGGTCCCTAGAGACTCGCCCGGATCTGGAGCTCAGAGTCTGAAACTCCCTCCCGATTGAAAACAACAACCGCGCCCTCCGCCTCCAGCCCGCTCTGCGCGCTCACTCCGCACCTGAGTATTTCACGTCAGCACTGCGCCTCCTCTGAGTCTGGGTATGATATTCTCTTTCCTCCTAGTTGTAGAATTTCCACTCAGCCAGCCTTCCTGTGGTTCTGGATGATGTCCGTTCGTCTTTTAGGTGTACCCTTGAATTGGTTGTTTGAGGCAGCAATCTCCGGCGCTAACCTATGCCGCCATCTTGGTTCTTCTCTTATGTTTCTTTTCTTTTTTATGAAATCTTTATTGTTGAAAGTATTATATATGTCTATATGATATCAGATTTATATCATGGTATGTTGTTTGATGTTACCAAAAAGTAGAAAATAGAGACAAATGAACATTATTTCAGTATAAAATTATCTATAAAATAGGATGTGAGGGTTATATATGGTATCTATATATATAAAAGGCTAAAGGACCGACTGTCCGACCGTCCAACCTACCAACTGGCTGGTACATAAGACGCACACTAGCAATTTAAAAATAAATGTTGAGGGGGTTTGGGGGATAATGGGGGGATAAGGACACATATGTAATACTTTAATCAATCAAGAAAAAAATAAGAAGAAGAAGAAAAAAAGAAACACTTTCCTATTCTGGAGACATAAAGACATTTTCTTCTAAAATAACTAACTAACTAAATAAATTAATGTTGACTTGCACATGCATGATACATATAAAGCTCTAGCTGGCGTCATTTGCACACATGTGTTTCAATCTGTCATTGTTGATTGTGAATTTGGTTGTTTTTGTGGACATTCAACATGAACCACATCACGATTTATTCATCAACTGACCGGCGTCGATACATATGAAGCTCACGCTGGCGCCAATCACATGTGTGTTTTAATTTTATAATACTATATTATATATACTATTTTGATGTGTAACTTTTTGCAGTAACGTAATTACCGCACGAATCTTCTAATTAATTTCCTTTCAATGTGCACGAATCTGTGCACTGGACCACTAGTGTTGTATAAGTACTGTAACTATCACTTAAATTAAGGGTGAATATTAAACCTTATTACTGCTTTCCCATTGCATAAAATGATTGTAACCTCTAATGACATATGAGAGTGACATTTTTGAGTAGTACTTCAAGTTACAATTTTTACATGTTCTTTTTCCGTAGGTTCTGATCATAAAGCTGTTATTCATTCCAAATCCTCTCCTGAGATTACTCTGAGATTTGAAAGTGGGCCTGGTGCTATAATGCACTCTTTGCTTGCAGAAAAAAATGGATTTCTGCAATGCCATATAGAAAACTTTAGCACTGAGTTTCTTACATCTTCTCTTACGAATATTCAACATTTTTTGGAAGATGATACTGTTGCAACAGTGATGCCAATGAAGATACAAGTTTCTAATACAAAAATAAATTTAAAAGTATGTCAATAAATATTTTCACATTTTCATGTTATACATGTTAACTTTGCCTACCTGAACTTCGGATTCATGCCTGAGAATATGCCTTCCCTGTAATATATACTTTACCAGCATTGAAATGAATATGTTGGTGTTTTTAGTGAATGATGTGGAGATCCTTCATAGAAATTAGAAAATATAAAAATATAATAGGCAGTTTTCTCTGTATTAACTAAAAGATACATTTCTAACTCATTAAAAATATTGACTGAAGTAATATGTCTTAAGAAAATGATAATCTTGATTTTATCATTTACTTTAATAACAACATGCTGATACTATTTTTCTTTCCTATAGGATGACAGTCCTCGTAGTGGTACAATATCCCTTGAACCAGCTCCTGTAGCCATTCATATTGATCATCTTGTGGTAGAGAGAAATGACGATGGCTCTTTTCATATCAGAGGTATATATTAAAAACAATTTAAGTGAATACCTACTGAAATTTGGAATTAAATTATTTACATGCTGATTGTTTCTTTTCACCCCTACTACCATTATATGTGTGCACATATGTAGAAGTAGATGATTGAGAGACACTTTCCATACATTGTAATAAAATATTACCTATGTGTAGATCTCTACTTCAGAAATAACTCATCTACAGTTGATTTAGTACCTATCCTACAAATGTGTTTTGAATGAAGGAAGAGAGTTTTTATGGTCCTACATCTTTCTTAATCTTACTTGGGTCTCTTATTTGATCTCTTTCCTAGCTTTATTTCCCATTATTTTTGTACATTTGCTCGACCGTCCTGTTATACTCCCTGTATAGGAATTTGTCTTCCACTTCCCACCTCTATAATCTTATTGCTTGTTATTCCTCAGTAGAACTGTTAATTTTCTTCCCAGGTTATCTGTAGCTTCCCTTTTTACTTATGGTATATTGCCATGTGTTTAGTTCTGCTTTAATGTCTATATTCATTCTAGAAGATTTTTAAGGTCTCTAATGTAAGGATTATATCTTATAAGGTAGTGTGGAGTAGTAGAAAGAGCTTGAGTCCATAGACTTAGGTGTTCTATTCCTCAATTGTTAGTAGCTACTTCAGAGTGAAATATGAGGGACTGATATGTGCATACATTCATTGCCTACCAAAATCTCATCAAATGACATAAAATATGTTAAAAGAAGAATAAAGTTATAACGATACTGCAAAAGAACTATAAGTACCATTAGTGGGTCAGAAATTCTTTTTATTTTATTTTATTTATATTTTATTGATTTTAGAAAGGGGAAGGGAGAGCCTTTTATTTCTTTTTCTTTCCTAATTGTCTTACCTAAAACCTTTAGGACATCCTATATAATAAAGATGTAATATGCAAATGGTCGTTATGCTATGAAGCATAATGACCGACTGCGTCATGACCAGATCAGCAGGAGGGTGGGGCAGCGAGCTACAAGCGGGAGGTGGAGAGCTACAGGAGTGGGCAGGGCAGCAAGCAAGTGGGAGGTGAGAGCTAAGGAGCGGGCAGGGCAGCAAGCAAGCAGGAGGTGGAGAGCTACAGGAGGGGGCAGGGCAGCAAGCTATTAGTGGGGGCTAGGGGAGCTGGTAGAGAGCTGTACAGGAGGGCGCAGTGAACTACTGGCACACAGATTCGTGCACAGGGCTACTAGTTGTTAAATGAAAGTGGTGAGAGCAAACGTTTTATTTCTGATCTTAGGAGAATAGCATTTAGTCTTATACCATTAAGTAGAGGGATATTGGCTGTGGGTTTTTTGTAGCTAGCCTTTATCAGGTTGAGAAATTCTATTCCTAGTTCTGAGTGTTTTTATCATGAGAAAGCGTTAGATTTTATCAGTTGTTTTTCCTGCATTTATTGAGATAATCATGTGACTTATTTTATTCTATTAATGTGATGTGTTATGCTAATTGCTTTTTGATAGTAAGTCAAACTTGCATTCCTGAGATAAATCCCACTTGGCCATGGTGTACAATTATTTTTATACTAGGGGCCCGGTGCACGAAATTCGTGCACTGGGTGTGTGTGTGGGGGGAGTGTCCCTCAGCCCAGCCTGCCCCCTCTCACATACTGGGAGCCCTCAGGCATTGACCCCCATCACCCTCCAATCGCAGGATCAGCCCCTTGCCCAGGCCTGACGCCTCCGCCAGAGGTGTCAGGCTTGGACAGGGGACCCCCATCTCCCCCCGATCACTGGCTCTGGCCCCCGCCCAGGCCTGAGGCCTCTGGCCCAGGAATCATGCCTGGGCAGGGGACCCTCATCTCCCTCTGATCGCTTGCTCCACCCCCCGCCCAAGCCTGATGCCTCTGACCCAGGCTTCAGGCCTGGGCAAGGGGACCATCATATCCCCCCAATCCCCGGCTCCGCCCCCTACCCAGGCCTGATGCCTCTGGCCCAGGCCTGATGCCTCGGCCAGAGGAGTTGACCCTCATCACCGTCCGATCACCAATCACCGGATCGGCCCCTTGACCAGGCCTGAGGCCTCCAGCAGAGGTGTCAGGCCTGGGCAGAGGACCCCCAGCTCCCGCGGTTGCAGGCTCTGCCCGTGCCCAGGCCTAACGCCTCTGGCCGAGGCATTAAGCCTGGGCAGGGGACTCCCAGCTCCCCGCGATCTCCCGCTCTGCCCCTGCTCAGGCCTAACGCCTCTGGCCAAGGCCTTAGGCCTGGGCAGGGGACCCCCAGCTCCCCACGGTTGCAGGCTCCGCCCCTGCCCAGGCCTAACGCCTCTGGCCTAGGCGTCCGGCCTGGGCAGCAGGGACCCACAGTGGCAGCGGGGGGTGCCGCGATTGCGCGGGCTCCGCCCCTGCCCCTGCAGGACGCCTCTGGCTGAGGCATCCGGCCCGGGCAGCGGGGACCTGCAGCTGCAGCGGCCCCGCGATCGTGGGCTCCGCTTTAGGCCCAGGCAAGGGACCCCTAGCTCCCGGGACTGCCAGTTTCGACCGTGCCCAGCTCCCATCACTGGCTCCACCCCTACTTCCTGCTATCACTGGCCAGGGCAGCAAAGGCGCCTGATTCTCCGATCATGGCTGGGGGGCAGGGCAAAGGCGGCCCCAGGGCCGCCTTTGCCCTGCCCCCCAGCTCTTAGCTCCCCCCTGGGTTTCCGATCACTGTCAGTGGCAGGGGGCTTCTTCCTGCTTTCTCTTTCACCTCCCTGCATTGTGCCTACATATGCAAATTAGCCGCCATCTTTGTTGGCAGTTAACTGCCATCTTAGTTGGCAGTTAATTTGCATATAGCCCTGATTAGCCAATGAAAAGGGTAGCATCGTACGCCAATTACCATTTTTCTCTTTTATTAGTGTAGACTAGTGGCCTGGTGCACGAATTTGTGCACAGGTGGGGTCCGGCCAGCCGCCCCAATGGGGGCTGATTGGGCTGGGCTGGAGAGGGTAGACGGGCCGCAGGCAGTTGGCCAGCCGGCTCTGCCCCTGATGGGGGTGGAGGGCCGATTGGGGGCAGGGCTGGCCGGATGAGGGGCCGGCCACGGGCTGGGGGAGGCGAAGGAGAGGGTGCCAGGCTGGCTTGGGGGAAGGGCCCCGATCGGATTGGTTGGCCGCTGCAGTGCGAGTCATAGCAACTGGTCATTCCATCGTTCTGGTTGCTTGGCTTTTATATATATGAATTTGCTAATATTTTGTGGAGGATTTTTGTGTTTATATTTATGAACATTTTGATTTTAGTTTTGTCTGATTTTACAATCAGTAATATTGGCTTCATAGCATGACCTGAGAAATGTTTCTCCTCTTCTATTTTTTGGTAGAGTTTGTAAAGATTTGGTATTCATTCTTCTTTAAATGTTTGATGGACTTCACTTGAAAGCTTTTCTTTATGGATAGCTTTTTTTTTTTTTTTTTTTTTAATCACTGATCCAATCTCTTTAACTGTTACATGTCTATACACATTGTCTAGTTCTTCTGTAGTCTATTTTGGTTGTTTGTCTTCCAAGGAATTTTTCTATTTCATCTAAGTTATCTTTATTGGAATACAGTTGTTATAGTATTCCTTTATAATAATTTTTATTTCATTAAGGCTGGTAGTAATGTCCCATGTTTTATTTCTAATTCTAATAATTTCTTTTCTCTTTTTTTGGTCAATCTAACTAAAGTTTTGTCAATTTTGTTCATCTTTACAATGAATGAGCTTTTGGTTTATTGACTTTATTGTTTTTTCTATTTCATAATAAAGTCTTCATACTAATAGATATATATTCATTTTAAAATTTGTCTTTCACATTAAAAATTCAGATTTATCATGTATTTGAAAATGTTTTACCTGAGCATTTTACTTGTTCAGATTCTCAGATGCTTAACACTGGGAATGATTTGAAAGAAAACGTCACAAGTGAATCAGTGCAGCTTTCCAGTGGAAAGTATGATCTGAAGGAACAGCACAGTGTCACTCAAGCCACTCAGACAAGTCCAGAGACACCTTGGCCTTCTCAGTCAGTTCACTCTCCCGAGCGCTCCTTTAACTTCACTCGGGAACAGGTAATGGGGAAAACTAATCCATTCTCATTCAGTGTCAGTAATTAAAATAAATGTTAGATCCTAAATAATTAAGAAGTTATTTACTTATCTAAGTAATGTTTACTGAGTACCTGTCATGAACCCCCACATAGTGAGGGTTACGCTGTTGAGCAAGATAGGGACAGGCCCAGCCTTCAGAGGGGTTGTAGTCTCATGGGGAGATAGAGGAGTAAATGTGGAAAGAGTTCTCGTTTCTGGAATCCAGGAACACTTCCTAGACGACATATTCATTTTGATGTCTTATTTTTAAGTTGCAAAAGTGTTATAATATTTCATAAAGATATTTAAAACAACTTAAATATATTCTAACCTCCTACAGTGCTATTAATACTACTTTATTTTCTTCCTAGGTTCTTTTCCATAATTTTCCTAAACAGTTGTTATTCTAGTGTATATATTGTATTTTTTTTACTTAACATTGTTTAACAATTATTTTTGGATATTGCTACTTATTCTTCATATTTATTTTAATGACAGAGTAATATGGATGCAGATGTACTGTCATTTCTAAACCTTCCTCTTAATATTTGTTAACATTTGAGTTGCTTCTTATTTTTTGCCACTATAAATAAAATGTCCAGTAGAAGTTTAATTTTCTATGATAGAACCACAGAATGAGCTATTTCATCTGTTCAACAGGATTTGTTGGGTGTCAGCTCTGAGCTAGGATATAGAATTAGACAGTATACTACTCTTCTCTACTGAAAAACTCAAAGACTGTGGGAAAGACAGGGGTGTGCGAATTTTGGTTACCATGTACTGTGTAATGCTATGCTAGCAATTGAGGACAGACAGTCAAGTACCCAGCTTGGTTTATAAGACAGGAATTCTTAAGCTGTACCAAAGAAATCTGAGAACTTTTTGAAATTAAATGCATATATTTTCACGTATTAGTAAATGCGTTTTTCTGGGGAGAAAGTACTTAGTTTTATCAAATCTTCATAAGTAGGGGTTAAGACACAGTCCTAAGAAGATAAAATACCTGAACGGAGTCTTAATGAGGAGGGGAGACCTACTAGCCATCTAGATAAAAATATCTAATAAGATATTCAGAATGTGGGTCTGAAGCTCGAGAGTGATTGATAGTGGATCAGGCCACAGGAGTACATGAGATGACCTAATAGAATGACTCAGTGATAAAGGAAGATGACCAATTATGGAAGCTAACAGAACATTAAAATTTAAGGGTTCCTACATAGTGGAGGAGAGGATAAAAAGTCCATATGTGGGAGGGATAAACATGAAAGAGCTGTGGCAGAAAGGCAGAGAGGAGAGACACGTAGGAAGGAGAAGAGAGGTCCGCAGTGTCTAAAGCCACAGAGGTCCAGGGAAATTAAAGTTAGACTAATTCACTGCTAGATTTCAAAAGTAGGCTTTAATTAGTGTTTTGAATTGCTGGGTCAGTACTTATGAACATTTTTAAGGGCTTGATATGTATTTCCAAATAGCTTCTCAAAGCAGTTTTCAGCATAAGTGTACCTTTGCCAGCATTGGTTATTTTTCTGTTCCAAGTGTCACACCTTTAGCTGATATATAAATTGTCTATATTTTCTGAAAATGATTAAATTCTCTGATTTTTCAAATTTATCATTTCAGCTCATGGAAGAGAATGAATCTCTTAAGCAGGAATTGGCTAAAGCTAAAATGGCTCTTGCAGAGGCTCACCTGGAGAAAGATGCTCTTCTTCATCATATAAAGAAGATGACAGTTGAATAGCAGGAGTGACAGTCAAAACCCAAATTATAGCTCTGCAGTCGGGAGGTTATATTTATAATGTGATGTTACCAACGAGTGGGAGAATTTCCTTTTAATGAAATGACAATAAAATTAAATGGTATGTGATGAAGTAGTGACTAGTCCAAAGCCAGTTTAGGAAATATTAGGTATGGGCATTACAATCTTTGGTTGTTTTGTGTTTGTTAACCCTCTTTTAAACTGGTCTGATATAGGGAAGTCAACACATACTGTAAAGTAATTTCATGCCTAATGAAGATGTCATTTCTTAATTTTGATATCACACTATAGGCATTTTTTTAAAAAGAAAAATGAAAACCTATTGTGTTCCTCAGATTATTGAATTTATCACTCTCTGTTAATGATTACTATGATTTACAAAGATTCAAATGCTTTTAGGGCTAATGTAAAATAAAAGGCTTACATTTTAAATGTTTTAAAATAATGTACTTAAATCTATAAGTATTTAATTACTGTAAAAAGTCCAATCAGACAATAAATTATATAATTTTGGGTTTGAAAATTCTGGCAAATCACCCTACTGAACTTATAAAGTAACTTGGAAATGTGAAAAAGAAATCTTTTTAAATGATGGGTAAACTGTATAAATTGAGACTATAATTTGCAACAAAAAATGGTACAAGTGTAAAAAAAAAATCACAAACTGTAAAAAAGCAAAACATTAGAGCAGCGGTTCTCAATCTGTGGGTCGCGACCCCTTTGTCGGTCGAACGACCCTTTTACAGGGGTCACCTAAGACCATCCTGCATATCAGATATTTACATTACGATTCATAACAGTAGCAACATTATGGTTATGAAGTAGCAATGAAAATAATTTTATGGTTGGGTCACAACATGAGGAACTGTATTTAAAGGGCCAGAAGGTTGAGAACCACTGCATTAGAGTATATGGCCAACTGATTTAAAAAGCATTATTTGTACATTCTTTGAAACATTTCTTGTTAGAAGTAAAAGAGTAACCAGCTAAATTTGGCAGCATTTGTAACTACGAATTTTAATTAATACGATTTATATTATTTCTTTACCTTTATCTTTTCTCTATTTAAGAGTAAAATTTTCAGAGTATTTTCTTTATACATACAAGAAAAATTTCATACCATTCTTATAGTATCAGATTAGGTGGATGTTTGCACATATCCAGTTTATATAGCTAGTTTTGATTAAAGTTCTTTATGATATATATACTGTCTTCTATAATAAGAATGACTGGTAAATTTTGAATTCTATTTTCTAGGAATTGTTGAGGTTGAAACCAACATGAGAGAGAATCTCTTTCATGCATTATGAAATAAAAGTTCCTAGTGTTTAAGCAAGAGAGGTTTTTGAAGACTTAAAGTATATTTGTGATATAATTAAACAGACAGACTTAAATAGATAGTCTATTTTAAAATTTGCATTCTTAAATATAAGTATATCCAAGATAGAACATGAAACAGCTGGACTACTTGTTCTGTAAGGTACTTGACAATTTTAAACCACGTTACGACACTTTATGGTGCTTTGCTTGTTGGCAGGAGTATAGCCATCCCTATGTCTGAGCACTTGGAGGAAAATACAGGCTTCATTTAGTTAAGTGTTGGAGTGACTTGGATTTTATTTAAAACAGTACTGGTCTTTTCTTCTGTAACATCCATTTTCATTGACATGACTTTAATACAGGCCTTGTTTTGGGAGCTGATGCTACAGCAAAGAACAGATTTAAATTGTGAATATTTTACCTCAAAGTATTTAAAAATTATGTTAAACTGTGTTAATCTAAAACTATGTAATAGTCTTAGATTAAAAACAAAGGTCTAATTCAATATTTAATATTATAGCTAATATCCTTTGTAGAGTACTTTTGATTTATAAGTATATATTCAACGAATGCAGTCTCATATAGAAAAACGGATTTGATGGGACATTAACTTCTTCAGAGCCGACAGTGTTTCTCAGGATTGACCGATTTGCTCTATAGAAATTTTAAATTTGTGGCATATTACAGTTGTTTAGTGTTATGGAAGCCAAATGTCTGTCTTATTCCTTTTTATTGGCCATCTTAAGAAAGCCATACAAACAGTAGATATGATAATTAATGTGGATCTGAGCATTCTACTTGCAATGTTGGATTTTTTAAAAATTTATAGTGAGTACTGTTTTTATAGAGATTTAAAATTCACTATCTCATGTAATTTCCACAAGAAAACCTGAGTATTATTTACATTTTAGAAGTTAAATAAAAACACTAAGGCTCAGAAGGGACAAGTGACTTTACTGAAATCATAGTTAATAACTTGCTCTTTTGACTTAAATCCCAGTTATATGCTTTTATTTTACTTTGGTCATTAATTCGCAGATTTTGCCAGGGGTGGGGAGAATCACTGTCTTTTATCTGTTTTTCTTTTAAAGATAAATATAATACTTTTAATTATGTGTGTGTGTGTGTGTGTGAGAGAGAGAGAGAGAGAGAGAGAGAGATGTATTATGCAAACTATGTATAAGATAGTGGGAGGATTTTTGATTGATTAAGTGAATCCCATCCTTTTTGGTGGTTGAAAAGTAAACCACATATTAGAAATAAAGTTGCCATATCTTGAAAAAATTTTTTTCTAAATCTCTGTAAGACTACTGATCAGGGGAATGAAATTGTAATCATGTTTGTTTGTTTGTTAATATTGATTTTTTACAGAGAGGAAGGGAGAGGGATAGAGAGTTAGAAATATTGATGAGAGAGAAACATCGATCAGCTGCCTCCTGCACAACCCCTACTGGGGATGTGCCCGCAACCAAGGTACATGTCCTTGACTGGAATCGAACCTGGGACCCTTCAGTCTGCAGGCTGATGCTCTATCCACTGAGCCAAACCGGTCAGGGCGATGTAATCATGTTTTGCATTTTAATTTTGTGTATGTCAAAAAACATTTTCTTGGTGTCTTGTATTTTTTTCCCTTTTCTCATATTTTATCCTAGAATTTCAGAAGACCATCTTGTGACACTATAAAGCATCATTACCATTATTATTAACCCTCATTGGAGAACATGCTTATTGATTTTAGAGAGCGGGGAAGAGAGAGAGACCTCGATGTGAGAGAGAAATATAGACGGTTGCCTCATGTTTGTGCCCTGTTTGGGGATTGAACTTGCAACCTAGGTATGTGTCTCTGACTGTGAATCGAACCCACAACCTTTAGGTGCACTGGATGATGCTCCAACTAACTGAGCCACACCGACCAGGGCTGAAGCATTATTTTTTTATTTTTTAAATAAGAGGCATGTTTGTTTTTTTTTAAGTGAAACAGGCTTAAGATAGAAATTTTATTTTAATTTTAATATATTTTATTGATTTTTTTACAGAGAAGAAGGGAGAGCGATAGAGAGTTAGAAACATCAATGAGAGAGAAACATCGATCAGCTGCCTCCTGCACACTCCCTACTGGGGATGTGCCCGCAACCAAGGTACATGCCCTTGACCGGAATTGAACCTGGGACCCTTCAGTCCGCAGGCTCTATCCACTGAGTCAAACTGGTTAGGGCCTGAAGCATTATTTTTTATTTAAGGCATGTTAGTATGGCAGTGTATGATTGCAGGCAAATATTTATGGTTTTTTATTGTAGTTATTATTATTCGATACTTGCCAATACAGGAGTTATAATTTCCTCTTTAACAAGTTTTTATTAACCTCCAGTTTATTTAAAGCATCATCCTATTTCAGTAAATGGCAACACCATCACCCTGGTTCCCAAACTAGTAACCTAGAATTCATCTTAGACACTGTCTTCTCTCTAATTCATTCATATTATCTCTCTCTCTCCCCCCCCTCTCCCCCCTCCTTCTCTTTCCCCCCCTCCTTCCCTCCCTCCCTGTCAATTTATTGCCTGTCAATTTACCATGCAAACATCTCTCAAACTTGTCCACTTATCTTCGCTTCTCACCACCTTTTAAATCTAAGCTACCATCAGCATGTTTGGCCTGCATTACTTGAATTGCCTCCTAACTGGTCTTCTTACAGCTGCTCTGAACCTACTACGATTCATTCTGTATATCCAGGCAGAGTTCTCGTTTTGAAATCACACAGGATATAAGGCAGCCTACTCATTCTTACCCACAGCTTAAGCCACTTTAATGACTTTTAATTGCTCTTAAGATGAAAACAAAAATATGTTGTGACCTATGAGGTCACGTATATTAGGTCTATCATTTACTTTATAGAATAACTCTGAGCATTAGAAGAGGTAATGTCTCATAAAATTAAAACAGTGGCTGACACATCACCTTAAAAAGCACTCAGTAGAAGCTAGTTATTGTTACTACTGCTTAGTTAGCCTCATTGTGTACTATGTTTCAGTTACTTTGTGTTCTACTTAAGTATCTGGAATAAGTGAGAATAGAGTACTTCTTCCACATTGGAAACTTTGCTCATGCTATTCCTTTGGCTTGAAATACCTTTCCCTACTCATGTAACTCCTATTTCATATCTTTCATATCTCAGCTCATTCCCTAATTTCTATCACAAAGCAAAACTGCTGGGACACATTGTCACATGAACACAGACCTCCAGTTAGCATTGAACACCTTTGTAATTTTATATGTATTTGATTAATGTAGATCATCTAGAAGATTGTAAACTCAGTGAGGACGGGAATTATGTTTTTGTTGTTGTCATTGTTGAACTTTGTATTCCTTATGCCTCATACAGTGCCTGGCACATAGTAGGTGCTCAATAAGTTTGTTGAATAAAATGGATGAGGTATCAAGGATGTTTTCAGGTATTGAGTTCTTCCTCTCAGTTGGACTGAGGGGAGATGGAACGTAGGCAGAAAAGTATGTGGTGGTTATTAAAAGGAACAGTCTCCTTGAGTCCTTGGGGGAAAAGGTGGGGGATGGAGAAATTTGCCATATTGTGTTCTTCAGAATTTTGAATAGCTGAGCTTCTAGTTAATTTATCGCAAGCCATCACAAAGTGAAATTAGCATATCACTTGATAATACTACTACAGTGCCAGAATGTCATCTGGCTTTGATTGTGGCATATGGTGTTGTGGCTGTCAAAATGTGCCTGTCCCATCAGCTAAACAGAATGGAAACGAGGCCCAGAGAGTAATGGCTGAAAGTTTTTGATTTTGAGAAATTGACTGATACACAGGATCTGTTGTGTCTAATTCCTTAAAGTGCAAACTATCTTTTTTAGCATACGCCTAAAGTAAAGTAGATTTTGAACTTGTTTCAGTTTCCTTTTAGAATACATAAGATATTGAAAGTTGAAATCACACAGGACATAAAAGCACTAATATAGTAATGCTTTTAAAACACTAATTCATTCAATTATAAGTTCTCATAAATGTTTTGCAGTTTTTATTGAGAAATACAAAATTTATGGTAACATGAAGCAAATAAAGTAAGCATGATGGTTTTTATAAACCATTAGATATTAACCTAATGGATTATCATAAAGTGGAAGGAAATTCATGTTACAATATTGAAATTCAGCATATCTGTTACCAACACTTCTATGTAGTCTTGGCAGGTTTCAGAGTTTGAAACTCTTTTAATAGAAAAATGTGAAATCAACTTAATGTCTTTTTTTCTATTTATATAATAAAACATGTATGATAATTTTTTGATCTTAGAATAAAAAAGGTATCTAAATCACCAAGAAGAGTAATCTGGTTTTAAAAAACTTGTGAAAAAATATTTGGACAAAAAAAGCAACACTTATAAATTAGATTTTATTTTCAATTTGCATCACTAATCAAAAGTCAATTCATTCTTTACATGTTATACTTAACTGGTTGAATGGTAAATAAAATTTCTCATTCTTGACTTTATTAATTTTTATGTGCAGAAATTGATAGTTTAAGTGAAGAAATACTTTCTGGGTGGTGGTTAGGAGAGTACAGTGAGGTGATTAAACTTTTTCTTGTGATCATTGGGCAGAATTGTTTTTGTTGGTATGATAAATGTCATCAGGAATAAATGAGAATATTTTTAAAGACAGGCATGTGAATAAAGGTTTAAATAAGTAGAGATTAGTCCCTGTAGGATATGGGTGAAATAAATTTATAGGGTATGATCAAAGTCCATCTTTCACAATATTTAAAAATCAATAAGAATAGATATACAGTAAAATCAGAGCAGGAACATTAAAAAGTAACCACTGAACAAATCTTGTGCAAGGAAATATGTTGAACAAAATTATAATAATTAAACACTTGAGAAAGATCTATGATAAAAAGTTCACTTGGTGTATCATAATGAATTAAAGCCTTAAGCAAAAAAATACAGAAATTCTCCAACTTAATATGCAAAAATTGGCACATTCAGAATTTTTGTGAATAATGATATGCCCCAAAAGTATATCTGTTGAGTTGTGCCCTGTGTGGCTCAATTGGTCCCAAACATTGCAGAAGTTTTGGGGACAGGACATGTACTAGAGGCAACCAGTCGATGTTTATCAGTCAGTCTGTCTTGTCTGTCTATCTATCTCCCTTCCCCTCTCTCTAAGAATCAATAAAAATGTCCTCGGGTGAAGATTTAAAATTTTTTATTGAAATCTTGATTCCAATTTTGATATTAATAGGGCACTCATTGCTATTGGAGACGTTTTATTTGTATAAAACTAATGTGGCATCTTAGCATTTATCTGAATTCAGTATATTTACTTCATAATTCTTATTAGTATAATTAGCATAGATATGATAATGATTTGGTGCTTCTCTGGTTTTACTTTCTCCATTCCTTGCAGTCAAACAAGATTTTTCTATAGTAAATATTAGAGCTCTGAAGGCAAAAGAGTTTTAAAGAGGGATAAAAAATGAGCAAATAAAGCAACTTTTTAATATCCTATTTCTATAAATTTCCAGAACTTACGACATTCTCATATTATCATATCAATATAAAAACATGCAAAAGCCAAGTATATTAAAAGTGATAGGGTCTTGTGTTAGCATACATATTTGAGAATTACTGTAATGTATTTAAGCCTTATCTGTAGTCTAGTGGGAGTCTAGTTAATACTTTGCCATTTCCCCCTGTATCTATAATAATAAAAGTGTAATATGCTAATTAGACTGGATGACGTTCTGGATGAAGCCGGGGCTGTAAGGGAAGCCCAGGTCCCGGGTTCCAGGGGGAAGCTGGTGCCGGCCTCCTTGGGAAGGAAGGCCTACTCTTGGCATGAATTTCGTGCATCGGGTCTCTAGTCTTCAATAAGTCCCCTCCCTCCCTTTTGCCTTCAGAATTCAGTTTCTTGTTAATATATTGACTGAGTAGCTTCATCTTTGACTTCCTTTTGATCTACCTTTTTGTGTAGTTCCATTATACCTGGTGGCCATTATAATGTGACCAATTTTAGAAACTGAAGCACAAGTAATATAAAAATATACACTGCAAAAGTTCCTTTTGTCATGTAAAACAACATACAACGTGCTGGGGATGGAGGTGGGTACCATTATTCCACTTACCACAACCTTCTTGTACTCTTGGTTCCATTTTTTATTTCCTTAATATAATTGCTTGGATTGTCCACTAGTTCTAAAATATCTTCTTAATATATCTTATGAGCATTCTAAGTATTTTTGTTGTTAATGTTACTTCTCATTTTCTAGTTATACAAATTACTTGGCATTTGCATTTATGTAATCATGAAATACTTTTCCTCTTTGCTATACCATGAAAATTTGCTTCACCATATCACTATGAGTTCTTTGTCATCTTATTGTATAATATTTCATTGAGTATATTACTAAAATTTAATAATTGCTGTATTAATCATTTGGGATTTCCCAATGTTTTACTATTATAAATAACTGTAATGAACACTTTTTGTGCCAAAGGATTATTTACATGTTGGATTATTAGGATAGATTCCCAAAAGTAGAATAACTCCATCAAAGGCCATGAATTTCCTATGATCGGAACTGCTTTCCAGAAGGCTTCAGCGAAGTTTGTATCCTCAGAAGCACTGTCACCAGTAGTGAATATCATCATAAGAACAAAGTAAACAAAGGTTGAAATGCAAGGACATTAGACAATAACTCAGAGTCATATGAAGAAGTAAAAATGTCAGTAAATGCATAAGCAGTTATAATAGGTGGCAGTGGTTGTGTAACTCCACTTTTTCTACAAGATTTGAGATACATTTTTAAAAAAACTGCTAGTCTGTATGTTTCTGAGCAACTGTGCAGCGATTGCACACCACCTTCAGCAAACAAAATCCCTGCAGTAACTTCTTAGACAAAGTTGGGAGCTATCTATTCTTACTTGAGCACATCTCTTTTGTGTAACTATGTATGTGTGTAAGTACGATGGATTCTAGCTCCTTCCCTAAGTAGAACAAGTAGATAAAAAGCAGAAGAGGTTTAGACACACTTCTTTGCCACTCCAGTGTTCATAGGTCAGACAGGTGAGGAAGAACCAGGACAGGATACCCAGAAGCAGTGACAGGAGGACAATCAGGACAGTGTGTGCCTTGAAAGGGAAGTGGGAAAATTGTTTTAAAGGAGGGAAATGATTGGCTATGTCAGATGTTGCTCAAAGGTAAAAAAAGATGAGTGAAAATTGACAATTAGATTTAACAATAATGACATGTTTGGTGAACTTGAAAACAGTTTCAGTGCAAATAGGATCAAGACCTGTTTGAAGTGGGGCACAGGAGAGAATAAAAGGTGAAAAACTGGGGAGAATGAACATAGACACCACTTTCAAGGAGTTTTCTATTAAAAGGTAAGCTAACCACATAATTTACAATCCAAACTGGAACATGTTTGCAAAGGCCACCATTAATAATTAAGCCAAAATTTGCCCTGACTGGTTTGGCCCAGTGGATAGAGCATTGGCCTGCGGACTGAAGGGCCCCAGGTTCGATTCCGGTCAAGGGCATGTACCTTGGTTGCCAGCACATCCCCAGTGGGAGGCATGCAGAAGGCAGCTGATCAATGTTTCTCTCTCATTGATGTTTCTGACTATCCCTCTCCCTTCCTCTCTGTAAAAAATCAAAATATATTTTTAAAAAATAAATTAAGCCAAAATTTAATCAAGTATAAACGAACTGTCACAACAAATGTCATTTTATGAAAGAGGATTTGCTGTATGAATTGGTTACTTTTTTTTTTTAAGAAGGGAGAAATAATAGGCAATAGGGATGATCTCTGGAAGAGAGGGAAAGATTTATGATGGAGGAGAAAAATTTTTGTAGCGATGTCTTTGAGTAACCAAGACGGGGTACTATATGGTGCACATGTGGAATGGCTGGTTAGCCAGGGGCACAGATAGAAGGCAAAAAATATGGGGACAAGTGCAGGTAGGAAGGTGATGTCATGGAAGCTCGTGGAACTTTTCTTAGAAAGGTATTTTCTCATTGAAATACGTAGTGAGGTCATTAGCTGAGAGTGGGGACTAGGGAGGAGTTACTGAAGGTTTTAGAAGAGAAGATATGAAATGGTTTTATAGAAGTGAATGAATAGAGTAGATAGATTCGATATGGTTGCCAAGCACCATTAGAGTCCAATTGCATTTAGTCACGTGTTCAAGTGAGACCAATCAACGTGGTTGTGTGTGTTTTTCAAGTCAGGTTTCACTGCAGGTATAGTCAGAGCTGAACACTGAGTTTAATCAGGGTTTATTTAGTACATTGAAGAGAAAGCAAGGGGATTCAGAGTGTATGCAAGGGAATGATTTTATTTCACTAATGATTACTGTATTTGGCCATATGTAATTTAACCTGGTGTGTTAGTTTCACAGGGCTTCTGTAGCAAAGTGCCACAAACAGTAGTTCAAAACAATAGGAATTTGTTTCACAGTCTGGAGGCGAGATGTCAGCAATCACGGTGCTGGCAGGGCCATGCTCCCTCTGAAGCTTAAGGGGAGGATCCTTCCTTGCCTCTTCCAACTTCTAGTAACCCCAAGCATTCGTTCCTTGGCTGTGGTAGCAGAATTCAGATCTTTACCTTGTCTTCATATGGTTATCCAATTTTTTCTCTTTTTGTAAGGATGCCAGTCATATTAAATTAAGGCCCATCCTCATCTTGACTACATCTGCAAAGCTCCTATATTCAAAGGTCACATTCATAGGTACTGGGGAATACTGGATGCAGGTACAAGGACTTCAACATATATTTTGGGAGGACACAGGTCAACTCATAACACCTGAGTAAAAAGAAGTAAGCATGCCCTGGCCAGTTGTGACTTGGTTGGGCATCATCCCATTCACCGAAGGGTTGCTGGTTCAATTCCTGGTCAGGGCACGTACCCAAGTTGTGGGCTCGATCCTCGGTAGGAGTTGTGCAGGATTGATATTTCTATCTTCCCTTCTTATCTCTCTAAAAATACAATAAAAATATTTTTAAAAAGAAGGACTAGATAGGGATAAGAGATAATGAAATAGTGGTAGAATCAGTAGATTATAGACCCCAGTGATATTGAAGGGTGCTTGGAGTTGGGAATCTAGAAATAAGGTAGAGATTGAAGGATAGGATGTTTGAAATTGAGATTATGTAAGGGTTATTAATGGTAGTGAAAGATCTAGAATGACATTAGGAGTGAGTAGCTAACAAAGAGTGAAGGACAATCTCATTGAAGGAAGGAAGACCAAGAAAACTGAGTCCAGGGTATCGATGGCTTCCACAGTGAGGATCTTGAAATCCCCAAGAATATTGACAAAAGGAGTATTAGAGAGAGTGAAGTGATCCAGAGAGTAAAATGTTCATGGACCAAGAAGGAGTAAGCTATGGTGTTGGAAGATAACCTCAACAAGAATGAGTAATGGGTGCTATGGTTTGATGGTACAAGATTCAAAGATGACTGTTTTTGAAGAGACCAGGGTGAGGAAATGTTCTTGAAACATTAATAAAGTGCAAGAAAAACATCTATCCCACCCAAGGACCTGTGATATGAATGATGCGGGAGGAAAAACTGCCACTCCTTGAGAGAGCTGTAGGAGAAGCAAGGCCCTTAGGGGAGAGAGAGGCTTCAGTTAGATAAAGTAGGTAAAAGGAATAAGGGAGACATTAAGGAAATTGATTTTGCTGATGACTGAGTTCTGGAGGGACTCACTGTACAATCTTCAACTCCATCTCTCTATCTTCAACCTATCAGATCATTTATCTGCATTCAAATATAATATTTCCCATCTTTAAGAACAAACAAATTTGCCCAGCCAGCGTGGCTCTGTGGTTTGAGTATCAACCTATGAACCAGGAGGTCACAGTTCAATTCCCAGTCAGGGCACATGCCCAGGTTTGGGGCTCCATCCCCAGTGTGGGGCATGCAGGAGGCAGCCAATCTCTCTCTCTCTCTCTCCCCCCCTCTATTTCTGAAATCAATAACAATATAAAAAAAATTCCCCTTGAGTTCTTGAGTTTTTATTTCTATCCAGATATTGCTCCAATCTTCATGGCCAAACTCAGAAGAGTTATCCAAAACAGTCTCCATATCTTTGCACACTCTATTCTCAACTAGAGGCCCAGTGCATGAAATTTGTGCATGAGTAGGGTCCCTAGTGACCAGTTGCCGGTCGGGGCCTCCCTTCCCCTGGCCGCCTGCTGCCGCTGCAGCTGGCAGGCCTGCCCCACCCCCTGGTCGAACTCCTGGTCAAGGGGACAATTTGCATATTAGGCTTTTTTATTATATAGGGTAGGATTCCATTGCAGTCTGAAGTTCCACCTCACCACCACCATTCAACTGAAACTGCTTTTGTACCATCACCCTTTATGTTGCCATTTCTAATGAAAATGCACATGTTCTCATCTTACTAGAGTTTCTGGAGTTTTTTGACACAAATAAATACTTCTTGTTCTTGGCTTCCAAGATTCCAACACTTCTGGTTTTCCTCTTAACTCATGCCTATTCCTTTTCCATCCCCTTTATTTTCTTCTCTATCCAACCTTTATATGCTGGGATTCCCTGCCTTTTTCTTCTTCTTTTTTTTTTTTTTTAGGTAATCTTATTTCCTGTGGTTTCTATGTATCTTCTATATGCCAAGAATTCCAAAAATATATTTCTAGCTCAGACTATTGTCTGAACTCAAACTGCCTCCTTAACATCTTCACTCAGATGTGTCACAATCTCACACTTAAAATGTTCAAAATAGAGCTCTTGGTCCCACTTAACCCTCTCCTCTTCCCATGTTAACATTCAAGATGAGAATCTTTGCGTATTTCTCATTTTAGTAAATGGCACTACCATTCACACAGCCAAAAGCTTGGATCTTTGTTTCTATAATTTCTCTCAACTTTTCCTCATATACATGCAATCCATCAGCTTGTCCTGTTTAGTCTCTACACATATTTCCAATATAAGAATTGCTCACCATTTTCACACTCCTTCCCAGTCCAAGTAACATAATTTCTTACTTTCAATATTGTCTCAACTTCATCCTTGCACACCTCCCATCTATCTTTTTAAAGAGAAACCAGAATGATCTTGAAACAGAATACAGATACATCACTCCTCTATTCAAAATACAGCATTGATTTTCAATATACTTAAAATAGAACTCCAAATCCCTAACATGTCTCACAAGGCTCAGCATGATCTGACTTCTGACTAATCTATCTTGTGCTTATCTCCACTCTAGCCTTAAGGAAATGCTCACACGTTGTTCCTTCTGTCTGTAATGCCCTTTTCCCATTTCTTTACCAGTTTACTTCTCAGTTTTCAAGTCCCCACTTAAATGCCATTTAAGTATTTGGCTTTTAATATAATATGCAGATACGCTTATTAAAGACAAGTAGACTTTACTTTGTTGTACTGGATTCATTGATTACTACCAGCTCTTTTATAACATGACTTCCCCTTTTGGAGTTGTTTTGATTCTCCTTTCAGTCATCTGTAATATTTTCAAGAAAATTTTTCAGGAAGGATAAATGGGTGATATATTCAAGACTGGCTCTTTAAATATAGATAGATAGATAGATAGATAGATAGATAGATAGATAGATAGATAGATAGATTCCAGAGAGGAAGGGAGAGAAACATCAATGATGAGAATCTTTGATTGCCTGCCTCCCACTCACCCCACACTGGGGATCGAGCCTGCAACCTGGGCATGTACCCTAACTAGGAATCAAACCATGGCCTCCTGGTTCATAGATCAATGCTCAACTGGGTTGGACCCCGGCACTCAACCACTGAGCCACACTGGCCCAGCGGTGATATATTTTTTCTAAACATTTTATGTCCAAGAATGTGTCCTCATTAAAATAACAACAACAAAACAGTTTAGTGGCTTTTTATTTTCAGGTTACAATATTTATGTCCTCTCATGAAAGCAACACTGTTGGTTGCCTACCCAACAGCCATTTCCCATTCTTATTATAAGAACTCTGGTTTTGTTTGGATAATCCATCCTTCTCTAACCAGCCATGCACTGTACTAAGCCAGTTGCATTCTTTTTAAAAGTGATTGGTTTAAGAATGGGCATGTGACACAAGTCTGGCAGTGAGATCTTTCTTCTGCTTGATATTATAATGTCTACTTGTAATGTCTGGAACTGTGGTACCATCTTATGAATAAAATAATGAGTAGCTCAGGACAAGACTGGTCCTCTGAGCTTGGCAAAGCAGAATGATGGAAGGAACTCAGGTCCTTGAGCCACTAACTTAGTCTGAGCGTCAATTTAGGAGTTCTTATGTGAGATGTTAAATTTGCTTTACTGCTTATACTTATAGTTGTGCTGGGTTTTCTATTTCTTGGAACTAAAAATCTCCTGGTACACAACTTGTAATTCTATATGTTGTTCCTTGCTTCACTGGGGAAATATAAGGACAGTATGATTCTTCTTCCTTTATATATCAGTTGTTTTTGTCGACTGATTGCTAGCAATATTTAAAAATAAATATTTAAAACAAAATAAAAATCTTTTGCCCAGCTGTGGTGGCTTAGTGGTTGAGCATCAACCTATGAGCCAGGAGGTCACAGTTCAATTCCCAGACAGGGTACATGACTGGGTTGCAGGCTTAATTACCAGTGTGGGGTATGCAGGAGGCAGGCAATCAATGATTCTCATCATTGATGTTTCTCTCTCTCTTTCCCTCTCCCTTCCTCTCTGATATCAATTAAAAAATATATATTTTTTAAAAACTTTGTAGCATGTATAACCGTTGGTCTCTATTTTTCTTGATTCTTGGCCTTTAAATTTGCAGATTCAAGTCAGATACTAAAAGTTTTCTACATTTTTTTCAATAATTCTGGTTTCTCCTGATCCTTCTTCTGATGACTTTGCTTTAATGACAAGCATTACTAAATCATCAGGGCTGCCTCATAATCCCTCTATAATCAGTTATCCTCTTCAAGTCAACTATGTCATGATTTCTCTTCTTTCCACAAACCTTTAACATTCCGTCTCTTCTCCCACTCAAGTCCAGGACTGCTTGTTTCACTGTGATAATGGAAATAAAAGAGAATTTCTATATCTTCTTACCCTGTGTCAGATATGAAGATGTGTACCCACTCAGACACCCCTTCAAGAAAGGACTGGTTGCCCAGTTGCTAGGTGTGTGCTTGGCTGATAGCTTCCAGCTATTAATGCCTTCAGGGTCCACTTCAGCTTTCAAGCTTTAACCATGGGCTTCTTGAAAGGCCCCCAGACAATGACAGAGCAAGGTGGTGTGCAAGGATATATCCATTTTCATTCAAGATGGGGCTACTATAATGCAGTCTTGACCCTGCATGTGGGCTGGCATAGATTGTTAGGACAGCATTGCAGAAGTCTACGTCGTAATGTGATGGCTCCCTTGACCCAGGTCTTTTCCTTTCATAAGCGTCATTTCCCAGTCACCATTTTAGGCTCCTCACCCTACCTCAGTGTCTGCTTCTTGGAAAACTTACATACCCTCGAACCTGAAATACTCCCTAAATTTATTGGCCTAACAGTGTCTGTGCCTTGCATAAGTGAAATGTGTGGACTGCTAACTCAGGCCAAATCCTCAATTTGCATGAATACTATTGCTTCTAAATCATTCGAGGCTTTTTCTTCTCTGTTTTCCTCTCTCTCCTACATCATATATCTTTTCCTATAGTAGTATTTTTACCAGTATACAAACGTGTTGTAAATCTTTCAACCTACAAAATCAAACAAAAAACTTCCCTTGACCATACATACATTCCCCTTCAGCTTCTATTTTTTTCTGCTCCTTTCTAGAGAAAAGCCCTTCAAAGTACTGTCTGCCTCCCTGCCCCTCTCTCTCTTTTGTCCCCATTTTATCTTGAACCAACTGCAATCAGGTTTTGTTCCTACTATTCCACTGAAACTGTTCTATCTCCACTTTGCTTCAGTACTCAGTACTCATCATATCTGACCTCTCAGGACCAATCAACACAGTTGATCATTTCCTGCTTTTGAAACACTTGCTTCATTTGGTTTTCAGGGCTCACTAGCCTGTGTTCTCCCCCTACCTCACTGGTTGCCCCTTCTCAATCTTTTTTTAATGAGTTCTCCTTATATTCCTAAGTGTCCCAAGACTCAGTTTTGGCTCTTCCCTGTCCATACTTATTTCCTAGGAGATCTCTTCCAGTCCCGCTTTAAATCCCACAGACACATTGACTATTCCCATATTCATATCTTCAGCTCTGACTCCTTAATTGGACTCAAACTCATATACTTGACTTCCACCTGGGTCTTTCTCAGTTTATACTTGGTGTCACTAGACTGGCCAAGCACAGAGGAGTGGCATCGATTTTAATCGTTTGAGATGAGTCTATTTTACAAATTTTCTATGTTTTACTTATAGATTATACATGATATTTTAAAAATAATTTTGTTTAGTTTCCTTTTTTTTTTTTACTTCATTTTCTTTATTTCTTTCTATTATATATTACTAGAGGCCCGGTGCACAAAAATTTGTGCACTCGGGAGGGGGAGGAGGGGTCCCTCAGTTCGGCCTGTGCCCTCTCGCAGTGTGGGGCCCCTTGGGAGATAGCGACCTGCTGGCTTAGGCCTGCTCCCGGGTGGCAGAGAGCAGGCCCAATCCCTAGGTGCAGCCCCTGGTCGGGCTCAGAGCAAGGCTGATTGGGGGGTTGGGGCACCGCCCCGTCATGCACAGAGCAGGGAGATTGGGAGGTTGTGATGCCACCCTCAGTCACGATCAGGGTAGGGCCGATTGGGGGGTTGGGGCACCGTCCCCTGTCACATTCAAGGCAGGGTCGATGGGGAGGTTGCGGCGCCACCCCCTGTCATGCACAGAGCAGGGCCAATCAGGGGGTTGGGGCACTGCCCTCTGTCACTCACAGAGCAGGGCCCATCAGGGGGATTGGGGCTCTGTACCCTGTCACGCACAGAGCAGGGCCAATCAGGGGGTTGGGGGCGCTGCCCCCTGTCACGCACAGAGTAGGGGCGATAGGGGAGTTGGGGCACCGCCCCCTGTCACACACAGAGCAGGGCGGATCAGGGGGTTGGGGCACCGCCCTCTATCACCCACAGATCAGGGCCGATCAGGGGGTTGGGGCGCCGCCACTCTCACACTCAGGGCAGGGCCGATGGGGAGGTTATGGCTCTACCCGTCACAGAGCAGGGCCCGTGGGGGTGGGGGGTTGGGGAGCTCCCCCCTATCAGGCACAGAGCAGGGCTGCTCAGGGGGTTGGGGCGCCTTCCCCTGTCACGAACAGAGCAGGATGGATAGGGAGGTTGTGGCCCCGCCCCCTGTCACACACAGAGCCGCAGGGCGATCAGGGGGTTTGGGCGCTGCCCCCTGTCACGCTGATCCCGGTGCCGGGAGGCATATTACCCTTTTACTATATAGGGTAGAGGCCTGGTGCATGGGTGGGGCTGGCTGGTTTGCCCTGAAGGGTATCCTGGATCAGGGTGGGGGGTCCCCACTGGGGTGCCTGGCCAGCCTGGGTGAGGGGATGATGGCTGTTTGCAGCTGGTCACACACCATTTAGGGTAGGGGTCCCCACTGGGGTGCCTGGCCAGTCTGGGTGAGGGGCTGAGGGCTGTTTTCAGGCTGGGAGTGATTGAAGTTCCCAACCGCTCCTTTTTTTCTTTCTTTTTTTTTTTTTATTCTGGGCCAGCTTTAGCTTGAGGCTTGGCTCCAGCTCTTAGGCCTTGGCTGAAAGTAGGTTTCTGGCCTTTGCTTACAATGTTGCGAATCTGCTGGCTGAAGTCCTGCGGTATCTGTTACAATGTTTGAAACTGCAGGCTCAGAGGCCTGCAGCCGCAGGCGGGGCGGGGAATGTTGGTTTCCTCCCTCACTGAAACAAGCAAGCCTCATGTTAGTTTCAAGCTGCCTGGCTGCCGGCTGCCATCTTGGCTGACAGTTAATTTGCATATCTCGCTGATTAGCCAATGAAAAGGGTAGCGGTCGTACGCCAATTACCATGTTTCTCTTTTATTAGTGTAGATGTTTTTCAGAGAAAGGTTTGAGGTTGCATTATTTAAAAAATATTCACAATAAATCAGGATCTATGTTAGTCATTTTCAGGTGTATAATTTAAGTAATTTAGTTTGGTGAAAAAAATCTATCCTCTGTGATCACCTGAAAAGATCTTGATAAGCTATGTGCTTTATGTGCTTCATCTGTTCTATAATTTTGCCAGCTTTCAATGTCATGCTTATTAGTATTTAGTTCCTGGAATCTGTTTTTTTATGTTTTCAAAATGTAAACATCTGTTCATCTTCAGTCTTTTTAAAAAAAATATATTTTTATTGATTTCAGAGAGGAAGGGAGAGGGAGAGAGAGATAGAAACATCAATGATGAGAGAGAATCAGTGATTGGCTGCCTCCTGCACGCCCCACACTGGGGATCGAGCCCACAAGCCAGGCATGTGCCCTCAAACCCGGGACACTTCAGTCTGCAGGCCGACGCTCTACTCACTGAGCCAAACTGGCTACGCAGTGGTCGGCAAACTCATTAGTCAACAGAGCCAAGTATCAACAGTACAATGATTGAAATTTCTTCTGAGAGCCAAATTTTTTAAACTTAAACTATATAGGTAGGTACATTATTATTAACTTAATTAGGGTACTCCTAAGGCTTAGGAAGAGCCACACTCAAGGGGCCAAAGAGCCGCATGTGGCTCGCCAGCCGCAGTTTGCCGACCACGGGCTAGGGCCATCTTTAGTCTTCTGGAACTCTTGTGTTCTTCTCCATTTCTCAAAATTAGTGACAGTGATCCTATCATTACATCACCTAGTATTATTATGTTTTATAGTCATGGATGCAAGTCATCTGTGGCTGAAGACTTAACCAGTTTAACGGAACTATGTGTATTCTTACTGTGCTTTAATTGTCTAATAATCATGTTTCTTAAACCCTCTTAAATTTTTTTGTTGTTGTTAATCCTCACTTACAACCCAGGTATGTGCCTTTGTCAGGGAATCGAACCTGTGACCCTTTGGTGCAAGGGCCGATGTTCTAATCATTGAGCACACTGGCCAGGCCTAACCCTCTTAAATTTGAATGTAATGAGTATAAGCAACACAGTATTTAATAATAGTTTACTACCTCAAGCAATAGGCTTTTCCTTCAAATTTTTTTCAGAACCAGTTAAAAAAAATCTGAAATGATCTAATTATGACTTTTGCTTTAAACTGCGTAGTAAAGAATAAATTTTAAGAAATATTAATCATCCTTGTTTGCCTATTACTGTATTTAAATTTTGGTTAATTGTCTGCTTCAATGGAGGGCAGTGAACATGTTTATTTTTCCCTAAGTGTTATCCTGAGATGCAAGATTAAAATGAAAGGATTTATAAGGATAGACATATAGATCAATGAAACAGAATTAAGAATCCAGAAATGGATCCACACTTATGTGGTGAATTGATTTTCAGTAAAGGTGTCACAGAAATTTAATAGAAAAAGATTTTTTTTAATGTATTTTTATTGATTTCAGAGAGGAAGGAAGAGGGAGAGAGAGATAGAAACATCAATGATGAGAGAGGATCATTGACTGGCTGCCTCCTGCATGCCCTCCACTGGGGATAGAGCCCGCAACCCGGGCATGTGCCCTTGACCAGAATTGAACCTGGAATCCTTCAGTCCGCAGGCTGACGCTCTATCCACCGAGCCAAACCAGCTAGGGCTAATAGAATTTTTTAAAAAGAATATAGTCTTTACAAGAAATGTTTTTGGGACACCATATATCCACATAGAAAAAAATAAACTTTGATCTTTCTTTATACAATACACTAAAATTAATTCAAAAACCATCATAGACCTAAATGCAAAAACACATACTTTCTATGGAACAAAGCATAGAAGAAAAATCCTTGTAACCCTGGGATAAGATACGAAAAAGCATGAACCATGAATGGAAAAACTGATGAGTTTTAAAAAAAATTAAAATCTTTTGTTTGTTGAAACCATTAAGAAAATGAAAAGACAAACTTCAGCTTGGGAACAAATATTTGCAAAACATAGTATATCTGACAAAAGACATATCCAGATGTGATTAAGAACTTTTGCAATAGCTCTAGCCAGTTTTGCTCAGTGGATAGAGCGTTGGCCCGAGGACTGAAGGGTCTGGGTTCGATTTCAGTCAAAGGCATGTACCTCAGTTGCAGGCTTGATCCCTGGCCCTGGTTGGGGCATGTGCAGGAGGCAACCAATCGATGTGATGTATATCTCTCATGCCGATGTTTCTGTCTGTCTATTTTCCTCCCACTCTTTCTAAAATCAATGGAAAAATATCCTTGGGTGAGGATTAGCAACAACAAAAGAACTTTTGCAACATAATAGTAAGATAACTCAATAGGAAGAAACAGAAAAAATATCTGAATTGGTTGGTATTTAACAAAAAAAGCTCAACATCATTGGTTATTAGGAAAATGCTTATTAAAACCGTAATGAGATACATACCTATTAGAATAGCTTAGAAAGACTGAAATGCCAAGTGTTGGTAAAGATGTGGCAGCCAACCTCTAATCATTGAGCACACTGGCCAGGGCTAACCCTCTTAAATTTGAATGTAACGAGTATAAGCAACACAGTATTTATAATAGTTTACTACCTCAAGCAATAGGCTTTTCCTTCAAATTTTTTTCAAAACCAGTTAAAAAAAAATCTGAAATGATCTTATGATGACTTTTGCTTTAAACTGTGTAGTAAAGAATAAATTTTAAGAAATATTAATCATCCTTGTTTGCCTATTACTGTATTTAAATTTTGATAAATTGTCTGCTTCAATGGAGGGCAGTGAACATGGTTGTTTATCTCTAAGTATTATCCTTAGAGATAACAATTTGTCAGGGTCTTAAAAATGGAAACAAATCCCTTCTACATGACCCAGCAATGCCACTCCTAGGTGCTTACCCATCAATGAGTACGCGTCCACACAAAGGTTTGTACACAAATATCCATAGCAGCATTATTCATAAGAACAGTAGAAACAACTGAAATATCCATCAGCTGGTCAATGTATGAATAAAATGTGGCAAATGCATTCAATATAACACAATCTAGCAAATGTAACAGAGTAAACTATTGGTATACAGAACAATGAGGAAGAATTTCAAAAGCATAATGGTAAGTGAAAGAAATCAGACACAAAAACACATGAAATGAATATAAAATTCTGAGAAAAAAAATGTAACAGTAGAAAGCAGTTCAGTGCTTGCTTTGTGGCTGCAGATGAAGGGCGGCTTGATGGGAAACAGGGAATTTTGAGTGTGATTAAAGTACTCTGAGACATGATTCCAGTAGTGGTTGCACAACCTTGTATATTTACTAAAACTCATACAACCACTTAAAGTGGGTGAATTTGATGTTATATAAGTATGCTTCAATAATGGTTTTAAGGGTGTGTCCATTAAACCCGAAGGTGGATTCTCTCTCTTTTTAAAAAATATATTTTTATTGATTTCATATGCCCCAACCGGGAATCAAACCGTGACCTCTTGGTTCATAGGTTGACGCTCAACCACTGAGCCACGGTGGCCAGGCAAGGTGGTTTCTCTTAAAATAAAAAAAGGATTTCTATTTAGCAAATAAATTGTTGCTGATGAACATTAGTTTAAAAAGCCTAACAATCCATTTTGTACAAAACATAATTGTCTTTGTTCAGTACAGTTATAAAATTTAAAAATCCTAATCATATTGTAATTTGATAGCAATCATGATTTGAGTTATAGAATTGTGAGATTATAAATTTAACATAATTGTAAAGTTTTCAGTAACACTCCATTTATTTGAAGTTTAGCTGTCTGTAACAAATTCAGGAATGTATAAATAATAAAAATTATATTTTATAGCTGATTTTGAGATCACAATGTCTATATTTGTGATCAGAGGCCATATAAAAGTATATATATATATATATATATTAATTTTAAACATTTTAAAGGTAAGTGTTGGTCAAGTCACTGTGAAAAATATATTATTTGCCAAAAATGAATAGAACAGTTTACACAGGGAATAAAAATGTATAAATGAATAAATCAATATTTAGCTATTTATTATTTTTCATAATCTTTGCAACCACTTTTATAATCTATTATTAGAAGAAGAATACATTTTTTTTTTTTTACTTATTCTGATTTTGGACCAAAACTTCTAATCTTAAGACTTTATGAGCAGTCAAAAAGAATAGTATTTCTGTTGACAGAGAAATGAACATATTGCCAACTGTCAATAATGTAATTCACAAATGTTTTTCTGGTATAATAGTTTATTGCAGTAACAATCATTGAAGAGGAAAGTAACAAATTTAAGATTTAATATAACAAATTACAGAGTTATATATAAAAAAAACCTTTCCTCCAATTTAACAAAATATATCAGATAATTTGAAGTTAAATCTTACCTTCAAAAATGCCATTTTTTCTATGAGTATTGTCTTGAGAGAAGACATTTGTCTCTTAAATAAAAATATAAAGCAAAGAAAGAATTAGGAAGATGATGGGAGGAAGTTGGGAAGATGAAATACATACATCTCTTTTGTCCTAAAAGAAAAAAGATGCTCATCATCATTAATCATCAGAGAAATGCAAATTAAAACCACAATGAGATATCACCTCACACCTGTCAGAATGGCTGTCATCAATAAATCAACAAACAAGTGTTGGTGAGGATGTGGAGAAAAGGGAACCCTCATGCTCTGTTGGTGGGAATACAGATTGGTGCAGCTACTATGGAAAACAGTAAGGAGTTTCCTAAAAAAAAATTAAAGATGAAAGTGCCTGATGACCCAGTGATCCAACTTTTGGGTGTATTCTGAAGAAACCCAGAACACAAATTTGAAAAAATATATGCACTCATATTCATTCCAGCATTATTTACAATATGCAAGATATGGAAGTATGCCAAAGTGCCCATCACTAGACAAGTCTATAAAAAGTTGTACATGGAATATTACTAGACCATAAAAAAATAAAATCTTACCATTTGCAATAGCATGGATGGACCTAGAGGTATTATTCTAAAAAAAATATAAGCCAAACAGAAAAAGACAAATACCATATGATTTCACTTGTATGTGGAATCTAAAGAACAAACAAAATAGAAACAGACTTACAGATACAGAGAACAGACTAATGGATGCCAAAAAGGAGGGAGGTTGAGGGGCTGGGTGAAAAAGGTGAAGGGATTAAGAAGTACTAATTGGTAGTTACAAAATAGTCATGGTGATACAAAGCAAAGCACAGGGAATATAGTCAATAATATTGTAATTACTATGTATGTGATACTTGTAATATTGGAGGGAACGCTTTGTCAAGTATATGATTATCTAAAATTTAGTAAGTCAAATGCCTTCACTATTTTTTAAATTGTTGACACTATTACAGATGTCCCCATTTCCCCCACCTTTGCCCACCTCCACCCATCCTCCCCCACAACCCCCCGCCCCGCCCCTGGCCTTCACCACCCTGTTGTCTGTGTCCATGGGCTATGCAGATATGTTCTTCAGCTAATCTCTTCATGCCTTCACTTCTTTAGTCTCATTTAATGTGATTCTCAAAACATCCATCAACCCTGTTGTTACGAACTGAATTGTATCCTCCCTGAATACGTATGTTGACGTTATTAGCCTTTATTACTAACCCCTAATAGCTAAGAATGCGATTGTATTTGGAGACAAGGTCTTTAAAGAGGCAATTAAGTTAAAACGAGGTCATTAGACTGGGCCTTCATCCAACGTAACTGGTGTCCTAAGAAGAAGAGAAAATTAGGACATGCGCACATAAAGCGAAGACTAGGTGAGGACATCGGGAGAAGAGGCCTTAAAAAACACAACCCTGCTGACACCTTGATGTCAGACTTACAGCCTCCAGAACTGTGAGGAAATACATTTCATTTGTTGAAGCCACCCAGTCTGTGGTACTGTGTTACTGATATAAAGGTGTGTGTTACACTTCCGCGTTGACACCGATGGCTTCTAGAAGTTTCCTAAGCTAAAACGAGGTCGCACAAGGATTGCAAACCAGGTCTTCTGCACACAACGCTAGTGCCTTTTCTTTTGCAAAACCATAATTTATGGTATAATGGGAAGAGTGCTTTGGAAAGCACTTAGTTACCAATGTAGAAGATGACACATCCATTTAGACAGATGATGTTAGCTACTGAGTCCAGGAAAAAATATCTCACAATTACTCCCCTTCTGTTCTTGGCTGCAAATCCCGCCCAGCTTGGTCTCCCAGTTGGCAGGCTTGGACCTCAGCTGGGTGACAGGAAGAAGCTGGCCCATGAATATGGAAGGTGGGAGGACTTTGGATTGTGGCAAATAAATAATTAGTTGCACATGTTTCTTTGTTAGCGTAAGAGAATTAGAAAGCATATGTATGCTGGACAGTTATAGTGAGAATTAACGATTTAATTTTTCATATTCAGCTTAGCTTTGTTTTCATGTTGTTTCATGCAACTAATTCCCATTCCTATTCATTGATCCATAAAGTATACCTAGACATGAAAAAAAAAAAAATTAAGCCATGGTTTACTTATTTGGGTTTTCTTCATATGAAGAAAGAGGGAAACCTCTTTGAAGTGGGCTAATTTGATTAAAAAAGGAACTAGAGGCCATATACAAGTAAAAAAAGTAACTTTATCTTTAGAAAAAGCATTTGGATAATACTTTATAAAATTTTGAAATTAAGAACGTGCAATAACAATAACAACAATAAACTTAAATTTCATAAAAATACAAATGTGATTGGGAGAGGTGAGTGAATAAAGTAAGAGCAAAGGTAAAGAAAGAGATGGCAGGAGGTGACTTGGGAATTTAGTTCTGAGAGTATAATTCCAGACTGTCCTCTAAAAAGCAAGGTGTAGTGATTCCCAAACAGCTCTCTGCCTGGAACATTCTATCTCCACCACCTGCTTCTCTTTGCCATTTACCGCTCAGGTCTCAGGCCTTGTGCTCACCTCTAAGACTTAGATGGCCCTGTTATTCACACCCATAGCCCTATGGCATCTTCTTTGTAGCACGTGGCACATTTGTGAATACTTGTTCCATGTCTCTGCTCTTGAAAAGAATGTGAGCTCCATGGCAGTTGTGACTATATTTGCCTTGTTCACTGATGAATCACCAGCACCCAGTGAGCTTCCTGGCATATCACAGACAATGAGTGAATGAAAAGATGAGAAATGTATACTTTATGTATATCTTTAAAGCCAAAATAAGCTTGTTTCTTATAAAATTTTTGAAGGAGAAGCAATCTCTAAGATATTCCCTATGCCTGCTTTCATGTGAGAATAAGTGAAAGAATTACCAAAGGGAAAAAAAAAGAGAAGAAAAAGAAAGAGAACAGGGTACTTTTCCTTAATTCCTGGCATTTTTAAAATTACTTTCAATGGAATCTCCATGAGGAATGAGAATATGTTTGTTTATACTCATTATTCTAGTACTTAGAATATGGCATATAGCAAATTCAATAATACAGATGCAAGTTCAATAATACAGATGCATACATATCTCTTATAATAAAAACATATTGAATAAAATACAACTGAATATCAATAAAAATCAAGGCAAAAATATGTAAAGAGTAATGACTAGGATGCAAAAAGATCACAAATATATCAAATTTTAAATTTGGTTTAGTTACCTGAGAGCTAATGTGGAAAGTGAAAGTCAGTTTATTAGTTAATATTATCAGAAAATGAATTCCTTAGGGGGAGCAAACTTTCCTGTATAGTTTAATGTAAGTGTGGGTTTCAATATAGAATTCACTAAATAAGTAATGGACAAAACTTCCAAGAACATTCCTACACCCCATGGATACCAGATGTCATATAACTGCTGATAATAGTCAAGGACTTTGCATTATACTTCAATTCAATGAAAAATTGTGCAAGGGGCAGAACTGGTCAAATGTATAGCCAACTGGTTGCCCAAGGTTACTTAATGTAATACTCCTACTAAAGTTCTCTTCTGGCAGATCTATGTGGGTAGGGTTACCTTGCTTTCTAGACAAGATTCTGGTTCAACTCTGGCTTTCTTTCTGTCTTGATGTCCCTGTGTTATAAATCACTAAGAAGGGCAGTGAGCTTTCTTCCAATTCCTACCCCAAGATCGTGGGCATACTTGGATCAGGACCTGTCTCAGCATGCTTTCCAAAGGCAGCCCTGAAAACATCATTCTCTCCAGTCCTCTGACACCCCCTTGTGAGACAGGCTTTAGTCTGGTTGGGTGTACCTATATATATAAAAGCCAAGTGACCGGAATGACGGGACAACTGAAGTGACTGGTTGCTATGATGTGCACTGTGGTGGCCAACCAGCCCAATTGGGGCCCTGATTGGCCCCTCCCAACTTCCTGCATCCCTTCCCTCTGGCCAACCCGGTCCCCGATTGGTCTCCCAACCTTGACCTGGGCATGGCAGGGAGGCCAACCTCCTGCAGCCCCCCAGCCCCAGCTTGCCCTGCCCCTGATCACTCCTCCCCTCCCCCCAACTTCCTCTGTCCCCTTCCCCCTGCCGGCCTGATCTGCCCCCATCAGGGCAGGTGGCCAGACCCCATCCATGCGCGAATTCGTGCACCAGACCTCTAGTAAAGTCATATTTGTAGATCCAGATTTCTCCATAGGCAGGTCTCAGGGTGCACATTTACAGAGAGGTAGGCCCCAGACTCATTTTCAGTCTAGTTTTAGTAGGGATCCCTGCATTGTGAGGGATATTAGATACTTACTTGACCTGATAATAAAGATGATGCTCTAATGAGACGCTCATTTGGTTCCCTGTGTCTATTTTCAGTCGGTTAGAACTGGAGAACATGGGTGACTGATATTCTATGGCCTTCAACACTCATGACCATAAATTCAGAAAGACTGCAAACATCATGATATGCTTGGTGCCTGGGTTTCCTCAGGAAGACGATGAGAGGCAGAGTTTGTGCCAAGTAGGTGTAAGGAGACAAACAAATGAAATGCAGCAGGTGAAAACTTGGTCTTCTTTTTAGATATCTAGTATCTGCACGTTCTGTAACCTGAAGCTGTTGACTTCTATCCCACAGCCTATCAGTCCCAGTAACTGCAGAGCTCGACATAAAGTAGATATTTTCCACACCCACTGCCTAAATCACAGGTTTATCCTCTCCTAGCTCAGCTGATAACTTGATGCTGTAAAACATCATCATTTTCTCTTCCTCAGGGGAAACAGACTTTGGTATATAAATCTAAGATTGATCGCGATCCATGTTCCTTCCATTTTTGTTTGCAAAGGCTTTTTTTTTTTTAATGGGTGTGAAAACACTTCTATACTTGTTTTGTCTTTTGCTTTATCTCCTTTTTCTAGCCTCAATCCCTACTACCTCTTTTTATTAATCCAAGAGGAGTGACTTGCAATATGTGTATATTGGAGTAATAATTTTCAACTTGCCAAAAAAGTATACACAATTAGATCTGTATATATCAGTTTTATAATAAGGGTTTCAGAGGTTTTTTATATCTACCTCATAGGGTAGATAGCATATGGTTATATATATGTTATGTGTACATAAATATAGTAAAACTCAAGGCCTGGTACACAAAATTCGTGCACGGCCTGGCCGGTGATCAGGGCTGATCTGTGGGGCAACCGGTAGGGCAATTGGGTGGCCCCTGCCCACATGTGCCTTGGCTGGACTAGGGCCTGCGGGCTGGGGGAAGCTCCTGCGTTGAGCATCTGGCTCCTGATGGTCAGTGTGTGTCATAGCAACTGGTCATTCTGCTTTTTGGTCAATTTGCATATTAGGCTTTTATTATATAGGATTGTGTTATTATGTAGTAGGAATGATACTAGATTCTTTACTTTGTCTCATTTAATTCTGACAGGTACAGGTGTGTGTGTGTGTATAATACAATAATATCCTATATAATAAAAGCCTAATATGCAAATAGACCAAACGGTGGAACAATCGGACAACAGAATAACCGGTCGCTATGATGTGCACTGACCACTAGGATATGTGTGTGGAACATGGCGGGTGTCGGCTCCGGCAAGATGGTGGAGCAGGTGAGCGGGGGCACCAGACCAAGGCGGGGCACCAGTTGCTGTCATTGGGGTGAGCCTCAGGTGGCTACTAAAAATTCTTTGCTCCTGCGCACCACGGTCCCGCCTGGCGCTTGCACCTGATGCTGGCACTTGTACACGCTGCTGGTGCCTGGCGCCAGTCCTGATTGCTCAGCACCATCAGTGGGTGCGAGTGGCGGCTGCCAACCCTGATTGCCCCTGAGGCTTCTCCATCTCCCCCTGCTCCTGAGGGGCGATCGGGGCAGCAGTTGCTGCTTGCACCCACTGATGGCACCGACCCCGCTTGCACCTGCTGCTGGAGCGGGTGTGAACAGGGCCAGCGCCGTCAGCGTGTGGGAGTGGCAGTGGGAGTGGGGCTGCTGGCAGACAGGGGACCAGGGACTGTGGCGAGAGGGGCTGGGCAGGGGCGCGGAGGATGGGCCAAGATCCGCCCCTGTGCCTACTGCAGCCTTGCGGCCCACAGTTCCTTCCGAGGTGCACGAATTCGTGCACTGGGCCCCTAGTATACTAGATATACAATTATATATACAGTATATAATTAGAAAAAGAATCTAGTATCATTCCTGGTATATAATATGCACTTACAACTGTTATTAATATTGAGAATAAGGAACAGAGATTTTGATAAAACTATTCAATTAGAAAAACCTGGAGAATAGTTTTTTTTGTAATTAAAAACAGAATAGAAATTGATCACAAATCTATCCCATGCTTGATTTACAGCTTCAATTATGCATATGACTTAAAGGACTTAGACCATATGTCGTCCTAGGCACAGAATATTAGGGCTGGAAAGGCCAGTGAAGACCATCAGGCACGACTTCTTCATTTCACATATTTCACATGCACGCAAACGGAGATCTAATTAGTCCCCAAGACTTTCTGGCTATTTCCACCAGATACAGATGCAAAATATTTTAATGAAATCTGATGTTTAAAAAAAATCTGGAGGTGTTTTTTGTTTGTTTGTTTTTTGCCTCTTCAGATTTTTGGAAGTATGTTTTCACTTTTAATTTGCATGTTAGTTAGCATGCAGCAAAGCCTTTCTCCTTTTCAACAAGAAGCTATGATGTAACTAAAAACAAAGAGTTTGGAGTTGGAAAACGGCTCTGAGTATCAGATACTGCCTGGAACTGTGGAACTGATCCTTAGGGTAAGTCATTACTAATGGTTTCCCATTGGGAGTTGATTCTGATAAGACAACTCAGGAGCCTCCCGATCACTAACTCAGCCATGATTACATGTTGCATGTGAAAACGGGGGGTGATTTTTAGCTCTGAGCAGTTGAATACTTATAGTATGTTTTAGAAAAGGTGTGTTTTGCTTAGGGGACAACATTAGGAAAATGGCAACTTTCAAAATGAATTCAATGGCTTGCTTCTTTAACTGGTCTGGTTAATCCCATTATGTCACGGATCATGTTATTATCACATATAATATCATCTTGTCATTAAAACAGGTTCTAAAACATAAGGAAACAAGCAAAAAACACACTAGTTCAAAATCTACTTCCTTCAGGAAACCTCCCATGAGTAATCATAATTTACCTAATACTTTGAACCTTTCTATTGAAATCACAGAATACTGAATTCCATAAAAAAATTTAAAAATATACTTGTGCTGTTACTATTACTAAACATCTTTTAAGTCTTCCCCAGTTCTTTATTTAAAATCTCTGCCCATAGCAGGCAGCCCTGGGTTTGAACCTTGGCTAACTTTCTAGCTGCATGATCTTGGAATAGTAAGTTTCCTCATCTGTAAAATCAGGACAAAAATGGTACTCATCTCCCGGGGGTGGCTATGAGATAACATATGGAAAGGACTTAGCAGAGTGTGTGGTACATAGTAACTACTTATCAAATGCCCGTGCTCATTATTGCCTGTCCATTTTATTTTCTCCTGGAGGCGGTAAGGTATATTAGGAAGAGCCTGGGCTGCGCAGTGAGTCAGTTCTGGCGTTCAGTTGCCACCACTTACTGAGAAATTGAATTAACCCTTTGTGCCGCTACTTTCTCATTTCCCAAATGGACATGCTGTGGTCATATCCATTTCCCCGGGTTGCTGAATGCCTATGATGTCCCTTTACTCCCCAATGCATTTATGAAGTGTATCCCAAGGGCAAGGCAAGGTGTCACAAGAAGTTTCAAAAGAAAATAAACGCACGGTCTCCACTGTGGGCATGGAGAGCCTCTCCCCAAACCATGTCAGCCACTCACAGTGAAGTGCTGATGACACACGCACATCACAGTGGGTCTCCCCGCCGTGCCCCTTCATATGGTGCCCGGTGTTCGGTGAGAGCCCTTTTCCCTGGTATATTTTCACAAGTCAGCAGATCCTCAAAGCCCCAGCGAAACGGGAACGGTCACAAGCTGTGCAGTGCCACAGCAATAGGACAACACAAACCCCTTCTTCCTAACCCCGGGCAGGTCTCCGCCGTCTGGGGCGGTAAGGCTCAGGGCGAGGCCAGCCGCCTGCAGGAGGACGGGAGCCTGGCGGAGGCCCCTTTCCCGGGTCCCCGGCCTCCCGAGCCCGCCATGGAGGGTTTTCCTCGAGCGTGGTGACCAACCCGAGGCGTGGCGGCGGCCGGGAGAACTCCAGTCCTCACACGGTTAACCTTCTCCCGAGGCGCCCGGAGGAGGGACAAGGGTGGGTCCCCGCCCACGAAAAACGAGGATCACCTCGGCCCGGGGCCCCGCCCCCTCCCGGGCCCGGCCTCCTCCGTCCCCGGCCCCGCCCCCCCGCCCCCCTCCGCCCCCCCGGCTGGGGACCGACCCGCGGCCGCACCTGCCGCGCGCACACGCCCCCCGCGCGCCGGCCGCCCCGCGCGCCAGGCCTCCGCGCCGCCGCGGCGCCCCCGGCGCCCCCCGCCCCAGCCCGCGCCCCGCCGCCCTCGCCCGCTCCGCCCGGCCTCGGCGCGGGCCCCGGCCGCCCGAGCCGCCGCCGCCGCGCCCCTCCTCGCCGCCCCACCGCCCAGCCGGCCCGCGCGAGGCTCCGGCGAGGACCCGCCGGGGCGCGAGGCCGCCGCCGCCGCCGCGGTCGTGCACTGCGCTCCGGCTCCTTCTGCTCCGACCTCCTCAGTCCTCACCCTCCAACGCCCGCTCCTCCGAAGCTGCCGGGTGGCATTCTCTTCGGGTGGGGCGGGGTGGGCCCTGCATTTTGGGGGAGTGGGGGGTGGGCGGGGAGAAGGGCCCGGAGGGGGAAAGGACTCCGCGAAGGAGTCGGGAAGAGACTATGGGGAAGGACCAGGAGCTGCTGGAAGCGGCTCGCACGGGCAACGTGGCTCTGGTGGAGAAACTCCTGTCTGGCAGGAAAGGAGGGATCCTGGGCGGTGGATCCGGACCCCTGCCCCTGTCGAATCTGCTCAGGTAAGGACGGGCGCCCGCTCCGGGATTGCCCCCCTCCTGAAGCAGGGTGATGGGTACGCGCTGCTCCTCGGGGTAACGGCACCTGCTGGCGGCCAGCGGTTCATTCTTAAATTAGACAGGGACACAGTGTGTGTGGATGGAGAGGAGCCTGCTCGAGCCTCCCGGTCAGATGGACGCCTTGGATTCTTGGAGTAATTTTAGAATAGCCTTCCATCAATGCGCCAGTAGCTACTTTTCTCAGAGCCGTGGTGCAGAACTTGGACATGGGCTAGTGTTGCTGGGAGGAAATGGGTGTTCCACCTGCTCTCCATCCGTGTTTATTCTCTAGCTTCAGCCTCGAACCCAGCCTTGTTGTGTGCGTGTGTATCTATTTAAATGAAATTGGCAGAGAAGCTATAGCGTGAATGCAATCACCCCTGCAAAAGCCACAGCCTTTGGTTGCTGCTACCTGCTCTTGCAGAAGGCATTTGCTCTGCTGTGGGGTATGAGCCCACGGGATGAAGAAAGTGAGCCTTCGATGAGATGGCATCAGTACAGGGTGTGGATAGAACTTGATGAGGCAGCCCAGCAGCACTTGGATATAGCTGAGTGGAAACTTAGTTATTTTGTATCTCAGGATTGGGATACTTACTGTATTTGGAACATGGGAGAGGCCTTTTCATGTGGAGATGTTTCAGGTGAGGCTGATACTGCTTGGAGAATCTTTCTAGGATGACATTTTAAAAAAATGTCAAGGTCTTTATTCAGCAAGCAGTGCTTTAGAAATAGCAGGGATCATTTACGCATTTAAAAAACTATTGACTTAGTTTTGCAATTACCCTGCAAAAGCCACAGCCTTTGGCTGCTGCTGCCTTCTCTTGCAGAAGGCAAAAGTTGAATTGATGGACAAATGAGACCAGTTGGGGGAAGGACGCCTGAAGAGTGGTCACTAGATAAAATTCAAGGAGAGCTCTCTAGTTTCTAAAATCATGGCTTTGCCACGTATCCTGGATATTTTGGGAGGCATTATTCATATCTTCACCCCATCTCTTAGGCAACTCAGCTGTACTTATAAAAAAAATTTAAAAGCCCAAGTGATTTTCATGGTTTTAAAAAGCTGTTCTGTGCTACTCCTAACATGTGCTTAATACAAACTTTTGGACGATAACAGTGTTTTCTAAATACAGTTCTCATATGTTGTAGTGGTCAGACAATGCAGTTAATTGCAGTCCTGGCTAATAGGGTAAATGAAAACAGTTGTGTTACATTGTGAAGAAAGTGAGCCTTCGATGAGATGGCATCAGTACAGGGTGTGGATAGAACTTGATGAGGCAGCCCAGCAGCACTTGGATATAGCTGAGTGGAAACTTAGTTATTTTGAATTTGGTTGGAAAATAGTTGCTGGGATTCAAAAAAGCTCCATAAGTGAACATCTATACTTGTTGACAGTGACATTTTATTGGAATGACAGTTCACTTCAGAACAATGAATGTTTGTGGGACATGTTTTTTCAGTAGTTCTTAGAAGTGATGACTCCTGTGTATACTCCCTTGTTAAATAATTTCCACTTCCATGCACAAGTAGATAATGTGTACATATTTTAGATTATAGCTACAGTAAGTGCCCTTAGTCACAGATAATATAGACAAAAGCAGTTATCTGGTTACAGTTTTAAGTTGCAGGTAAAATAAATTTTTACCAGAGTGACTTATCAGTTATAAAATTGAATGTGGCTAGAAACCTATGTGGTTAAAATAGGTTTCTAAAAATAATCAATTCCTTTGGAATAACATTAAAGAGTTCTTTGAGAACAGGGAGAACTCCAGTTAATTTCATTGAGATAGTTTAAAAAAAGCCTGTTTTTGTGATCAGCAGATATCTATGAAATACTTTCTCAGTTGTGCCATTTTTAATTGTTTTATTGCTTAAAGTATTACAAAGAGTATTATATATGTCTCCTTCTTTTATTCTCCCTTTGACCTTCCCCTAGCCTCCCATACCCCCCAGTGTCTTGTGTCCATTGGTTATGCTTATATGCATGCATACTAGTCCTTCGGTTGATCTCTTACCCATCCCCCAACCCTCCCCGGCCATTCCCACTGTCGTTTGTGCCATTTTTAAAAAGAATAGATGTCAAATTTTAGGAATATAACACCAACTATTTAATGTTAGTAAACATTAAATCTCAAAATTGTGACCCACAATACCTCTTGAATGAGAGGTTTTCTATTTTGCTGTTTTTCAGAGGTAGTAGCAGTAACTCTACAAGAATGCACGTAGAAAACAATGAAACTAAAAAAACATGCTCATTAGAGCAGTGTGAACCAAGTTGTAAAAATCAGAATCAAACCCAGTAACCTTTAAATTTGCACTTTTCTACCTCATACTGAATAAACAACTAAAACAGTGTCTTTGAAGAAAATGGGAGTTGAAATTGTATTCTTCTGGTGATCATTTGCATAAAATGGAATTCCTGAGAGAAGGCACAGTTTATTTAGTTGTCACTTTATTTCATAAATGATTGTCATCAGAAGTTTATTTATAGGATAATGGAAAATTTGACCCTCTCCACTTTAAACATCATGACCCTTCAAAAAAAATTTTTTAAAAATATATTTTATTGATTTTTTACAGAGAAGAAGGGAGAGGGATAGAGAGTTAGAAACATCAATGAGAGAGATTGACCAGCTGCCTCCTGCACGCCCCCCAGTGGGGATGTGCCCACAACTAAGGTACATGCCCTTGACCGGAATCGAACCTGGGACCCTTGAGTCCGCAGGCCGGCGCTCTATCCACTGAGCTAAACCGGTTCGGTGACCCTTCAAAATTTTATTTTATTTTATTTTATTTTAAATATATTTTTTATTGATTTTTTACAGAGAGGAAGGGAGAGAGATAGAGAGTTAGAAACATCAATGAGAGAGAAGCATCGATCAGCTGCCTCCTGCACACCTCCTACTGGGGATGTGCGGGCAACCAAGGTACATGCCCTTGACCGGAATCGAACCTGGGACCTTTCAGTCCGCAGGCCGACGCTCTATCCACTGAGCCAAACCGGTTATGGCGACCCTTCAAAATTTTAAAATATTTTGGAATGAATTGTGGAATAGGGTTGTCTCTCCCCACCATTTATTACTTGTGTTGTGTAATAGTAGTGTTCGATCCTATGTGAAATGCCTATGTGTGTTGTCTGATTCAATTCTATGTCCACCTTAAGTGGTCGATCCTCATTTCACAGATGAAGGACCAAAGAGATAGGAAGACCAAGAACTTGCCCAAGGTCCCATAATTAGTAGGGGCAAAGATGTGCAGTAATGTGATTCAGATTTGCTCCACTACACCTTGTGTGTTATTCATTGAATGTTTTATTTTCAAAAGTTTAAGGTGTATCTGAATATTTTTTTTGCTATGCATAATTTAATAAAAAAACCTTAAATTTTTTTCTAATTAAAAGAAATCTCATCACTGCCCTTTGAGGGCTCACCAGTTAAGAAATTGTGTGAAGATGCTTTTGATTACATATTGCCTACTAAGTGAGCAGTGGCTATTATGATGGGAAGTCAGGTATTCTTGGGGGACAGCTGAACTTTTCAGCAAAAGTAAGAGTGACCTTGAATAAATATAAAATTGCTCCAAGCCTTACTGTCCTCTTCTATAAAGTGGGAATAGCAATAGCACCTACCATACAGGGTTGTTGTAAGGATTAAATGAGATGTTAAGCAATGAATGCACGTCATTTAGCACATTGGTGTTCACCATTAGTGTTATTGGAATTTCTCATGCATCTCTAAAGCACTGGACTCTATTTCTTAAGACCTTAATGACTATGGACTGGGAGTAAATTTCTGTAGTAGGTTTTCCATTAGAATCACAGAATCTTCAAATAGAATGGGGCCTTTTAATTCAACATCTCTCTTAGAGGAATTACGTTTAATATCCTTTACCAGTGAGTTACTCCAGCCCTGTGAAGCCCTCCAGTGACTAGATCTGTTCCATTTTTGAAAGCTCTAATTATTTAAAAAATTCATTTTATTGAGTTGAAATCCACTTCCCTTTAATTTCCAGCAGTTGGTATCAGTTTAATTTATCTGCCAGGACAGTTCTTAAGGTGCATGCATTTAGCTATTTTGTTTTCTTATAAAACTTCTATATTTTTTTTTCATGGAAGTACCGTATTTCCAGCAATTTTTTGTCATGTGGCATTACAGATTAGGTGAACTTAGATTTTCATACTTTTTACTGCTCTATTTTTCTTTCTTTGTATATTCTCAAAGTTAGCAATGACTCTCTTGAAGTGTAGCGAGCAGAAGTGGACAAAATGCGCTAGCTGTCATTAGACCAATGTAGAATACATTGGGACTCGATGTACTGTTGAATTAAAAAAGCAAGACCAAAGAAACGGGTTACAAAATAGCATGTGTAGTACGATCCTACTTTTTTTAAGAAAAAAAAAAAATAAGTGTGTGTGAACATTTATAATGTGCATTAAGAAGTCTGGAATGATAAACACCACAGTGTAAACTGTATTCATTTTTGAGTGGTGGAATTGTGGGTGATCATTATTTTCTTCTCCCTTATGTGCATTTTCCAGGATTCTACAATGGACACATATTATAAAAATGAAAATAAAACAGCAGCTATTTAAAACATGATACAATGAAATTATCACATTATTATTATTGTTGATCTAAATCCTACCTTAATACAGGTCAAGTTTTTCTAGGCGGTATAATGGCATGGGTTCACATTGAGCAGATACTCAAAACTTCTAGGTATTCTTTTTTCCATGACAGGTGGAGCCATGCTTTCCCTATGTGGTACGTGTAAATGTGTTGCTTGAACTTAAAGTATTCCTATTACATCTCATCTTATTTGCTTTAGCCTATATTTATAATCTGTCTACATCTTCGTGTCTCTTAAGTCTATCTTCCAACAGAGTCACTGCTCTGCATCATCTGTAGATTTAGTAAGCATGTTTTCTATAACTGGAATTCAACACACCATGATGCATCTTTAAAGAACCTCTCTTTGGCTTAGCACAAATGTAAAAGTAGCAGTCTTTCTGGGTGGTGTTTCTACCACCGTTGAAGCCACTTAACAGAGCTGTCAGCTACTTCTTTCCAATATACCTGTGAGAATAATATGGAGGAACACTTTATCCACTGCCTTTTTAAATTTACACTATCTTTTGGTTCTGGCTTTCCTTTGATTACCCCTTTAGTGGTAAGTCAACAAATCCCATCCAAATCAGGCTACTTTATTATAGCTTGTTTCCTATTATAGCTTGTTTCCGGATGTAAGCCATTGATGATGCTTAATCCTGATGCGTCTCATTCTTCTGGGTCTGGGTACTTACACTCATTTGAAGCAGCCAAGTGTCTCTTAGGATCTCTGTCTGTTTAGAACTTCAGTAATCTCCTTACGTTATTTGTTTATCCTTTCTAGTTTGGAAATTATTCTCACCAGGGAAGATAGAAGCAAACTAGAAGTTGGGAAGAATCGAATTCTTGGCATTGTTCAATGTCACAGGAAATTCTCTTGTGGTCTAAAACCATCCATGATTTTTTTACTGTTCCTCTGTCAGAGCTCAAGGTTACGTTAGCTGCCATAGCAGTGAACTTTTATACCTCCCTTCTGTTTTTCAAACTTAGCTGAAAGAGACATTAGCATTTTCCCAGGACAAGTATATACGCCCGGTTTTGTGTTTGTTTTCAGCTATACTCCCCACCACCCCCTTTCATCCTTGAAGAAACCTGAGCTCGTCAGAGCTCACCACAGAAAAATTGAGTTGCCTCCCTCCTTTTTCCTCGTCCATAATATGTGGGAAATTTCATTGTATTTAACATATCTTTCATGAGACAGCTGCAACGCCTTTTGAAGTCTCTTCCATTGGTACAACTGCCTTTAAATCCAAATAGGAATAATTCCCTTTGAAAATGTATATTAAATTATTTCTTTTTTAGTGTGTCTAGATTGAGTTATTTGTATTTTAATAAAGCAATAAAAAGTTTGTGAATGCCTCAGATTTACTTGATTTTCTTAATGCCTCAAGGAGCCATTAGTAAAAATGTATCTTACTAATATGTGTTCAATAAGTTCTTGTTGAACATCCAGAATCCAGTCCTCAAGATCCCTATGGGAAAAAAATAGCTCAGTAAGTGGAGGAAAAAAACCTTTTGGCCACCAAACACATATAAACCAGATAGCTTATAAATTTTTTTTTTTTTTAGATTCAGGATCCAGTTCATGAAGTTTTTGTTGACAAGTACAAGGAGATAAGAGGCAACTCGGAAGCATTGTAATTTCCACAACTATTTGAACAACTGTGGTTATGGGGGCTCTGATATAAGATACTTCCAGGGAAACTGCATCGGTGAAGTGGAATAAATCACAAATGGAGCAGTGAAACGGCATGAAAATGTTGTATCTATAAAAATAGTCAACTTGCAAGTGGGTTGTCTATTTTAGATAGTAATGATGTTTGAAGCGGTGATTGCACCATTATGTTCAGGGAGCTGTGTCTGCCAGCGCGAACAGTGCCAGCTGCATGATGGGGAGTGAGGAGGGAGAGGGAATTTTGGTATTGACCTCTTTCTCTCCTAAGCAGGGTTTTCAGCTCCCTCTTCCAAACGGTGAGGCTGATGTGTAGCAGGGAATTAGGACAACCGGCCAGTGACTACTATGCACCTTGTCCATTCTTACATCGCCCAATACCTCGTGTGTCTCAGTGGTTCCTTACAGTTGACAGAATGGTGGAGCAGGTCTTCACTGATGTTAATGCAGAAGCTTACAATATTCAGTAGCATGTCTACCAACTTTAGCCATTTAACCCCTCATGTGGCGGTAAACACAACATGATTAGATCAGTTGTAGAATGAAATAGTTTACTTAATTATGCATTTGGGGTCGTGTTGAAAAATTCTTTCAAGGAGCCTGTTATAGAACATTCTTCCGTATTTAACTAGAAATGGAAGCAGACTATAATTCAAGTCAAAGATTAGAAAAGACTAATTTTAACCTTCAGAACTTGAAGGTATTTAACATTTAATGCATATTTTGTCTGCCTTTGGTTTCCATTTTGAACATTTTGCAGCATGGTTTTATTAAAATACGATGAGTTGGTGATTCATCATAGGTTGATATGAGAGAATATTTTATATCTGGCAAAGCAGAATTTGCACAGAAGATTCATCTGTGTTCCACTTCGTTCTTATGTACGTGGTGACACGGTCCTGTGAACCATATGGCGGGCAGAGGCACCATGCCAGGTGAAAACCCGGGGAACTTCCTTGTGTAACACAGACCCAGGGACTCTCCGTAGAGTCCAGTTTTCTTCTTTCTCATGAACAGGACAGCAAGTGATCTCTAAATCTGTGTTCAGTCTGGGTGAGGACTGAAATGGTGTGATTTATTTATTTTATTTTTTAAAATATTTTTTTTGTTGATTTTAGAGAGAGGAAGGGAGAGGGATAGAGAGATAGTAACATCGATGAGGGAGAAACATCGATTGGCTGCCTCCTGCTCACTTCCCACCAGGGATCGAGTCCACAACCCCAGCATGTGCCCTGACCGGGAATTGATCTGTGACCTCCTAGTTCAGTGATGGCGAACCTATGACACGCGTGTCAGAGGTGACACGTGAACTCATTTTTTGGTTGATTTTTCTTTGTTAAATGGCATTTGAGTATATAAAATAAATATCAAAAATATAAGTCTTTGCTTTACTATGGTTGCAAATATCAAAAAGTTTCTATATGTGACACGGCACCAGAGTTAAGTTAGGGTTTTTCAAAATGCTGACACGCCGAGCTCAAAAGGTTCGCCATCACTGTCCTAGTTCATGTCTGATGCTCCACCATTGAGCAACATCAGCCGGGCGAAATTGTGTGATTCATTTAACAGGATGTCTTCGTGAATCTGTCTGAAAATTGAACTTTGCTTCAGTTGTGCTATGGAGTTATCTGGGTTCCAGTATGTTGTGAGGGCAGCTTTTTTTAAAGTGGTTAATTACTTCTAGTTAAGTGAGCTGAAACAGTCGGCCTAGGCTTCTCGCCGTTCTTTGAACAAATCTTGAGTGATGGATGTGAGCATAAACAGCCAACCTCATTTCTCTCTGCCTGCTTGATATTTCTGTCCCCCACACCATATTTCCTCTGACTCTTCCTGCCCAAAGAGTTTTCTAGAAAGAAAGCCTCATCTCCATTCTAATTGCTACAAGTTCACCCTGGCTTTAGTTTTTGTGCCAACTGTTCCTCTCCTAAGGGAAAGCGGGAATGGGCTGTGTAGTGAGAAGTAGATTAAGAAGAACGGATATTGAACCCTCAAAACTGAGTTTACAGAGTTTGCTTTCATCACCTCTAGTTTCCTGCCTCCCTCAATGTTAATTTCTAACCTCATGGACTCCGTGTCCTCACTTCTTTCCAGCTTTACACAACCACCATAAACTATTTGTGGGAGCTGACAGTTAATTCCTACTGAAGTGTGATTGATTGATATATGCATTTAGAAGAGGAAGCTCTTTTAACATTTTCATTTAAAGAGGAAACATAACTTTAGGCTAAACTAGTTAATATTGGGAGCTCTTGTAGTAAAGTGGAGGGAGTAGATTTTGCCAGATTTTTGAGGGGGGGTTGGGAAAGGTGGTCATTTATCCTTCCTTCTCATTGGAGAACTGAGAAATGGGATAACATAGGGTCTGGTGCTGGAAAAGCCTTTTTGCTACTTATGTAGTATTTTTATTGGTTATTTGTTATACTATGTACACATTTTGGATATCAGCAAATGGCATGTTGTTTGCCTGTTTGCAGAAGAAGTTATTCCTTAGGTGTATATGTTTATGATATGATCACAGGTAACAAAGATATGGAGTGCAATTGTACAAGAGCATTAATATCTAATGTGGTTTGAGATTCAAATTCTTTTAAATGCATTTTCTTGCTTTTTAAAAAAAAATTTCATGTTGCAGGTTGACTTCAGTATGTAGGTTATTGCATAAACCTATGTTTCACTTTACAAGGAAGGCATTGGAAGTTCTGACCCCTGGATCCCAGTTACCATTCTTCCACATTACAGTTTTCTTTCTTCTTTTGTTTGTGCCTTAATTACTGTTTAGCCACTTGGCATCTCTGTTTGATACCTGTAGTTCCTAATCTGCATTTGAAATGTTTTATGTATCACGAGTAGGCTAAATATAGTATCTTGCGTTTTGAAAATACTGAAACACTGCTATATTTACTTACAGAAGTCTCCCTGTTTTGTATAGCTGTTTGACTGCTAGTGTGGAGCCATGGGAGTGAGTGGGAGTGTGTGAGCAGCAGGAATGATAAACTCCAGCAGTGGGGCAGCCCAGGACAGAGTTGCTTCCGTGGGCTTGCTTTGGCTAGTGAACAGCGTGCTCTCTCACTCTGAAGGTCGATGGAAACTTTGAGGGCCTATCAGAGAACATGAAGAATTAGGAACAATACTAAAACGATCTCCTGCAAGTTTTCCAGTGGTATGTTTTATGCTGTGTAGTAAGACCAAAATTTATTACTCAATGAACCAACTACTATCCAACTAATCAACGTCAGCCAGGATTTTGTAGGGAACTGACCTAAGGACAGTGATAACAAAGAACGATTACTATTTATTTTAACTGGTATTTATTGAGTACCATGTGGATCCTAAAATTGAATCAGATCATCTCTCTCTACCCTCTAGTACTTGTAGAGTAATTGGGCAGATATGTCAACAAAGAGTTAAAATACACTGTGATACAGGAAGGAGACTTGACTGGGGGTGGTGATCACACAATTCAATATGCAGATGATCTATTTATAGAATTGTGCATCTGAAGCCTATATAATTTTATTAACCAATGTCATCCCAATAAATTCAATACAAATAAAAGACTTAAAAATATACATGGTATTTGCTGTAATGCAAGTACCAAACAATGCTACAGGAACATGAGGAGCAAGGAGATGCCTTTATTTCTATCTGACAGGAATAATTAGGGGACACTTCAAAGAGGAGGTGATTCTTGAATCTTGTTAGATGAATAGGAGTTTACCAGACTGACCATCTGGGGGAAGGGCATCTCAGCCTAGCATGGTGGCAAAGCCTGAGTGGCAGATGGAGAGGATTGGTTACCTGTGGCAGGATGTATCAAATAAGTGTACGCACTAACGAGAACAGAACCCAAGTTTCTCACCATTGGAGAAGGAAATTACAAATATAGGAAGGGAGAAACAAAAATGAATCCTGCCTGTGGAGATGGACGAATCATTGCTTTCAATAAACGTGTATTTGTGTGTGCGAATATATTGTTTTCACTGATGGGCATAACTAGTACCCAAATCTTAGCCCTTAATGACCATTTTTCGATAAAAGGAACTCTGGTTTCTTGGTAAAATGACTGATCTAGGACTGAAGCAGAGAAAATGCCAAAAAAAAAAAAACAAAACTCAAAGAATGACTCTACAAAGCCAGCCTGAAGGGGCTTGAACTCGCAAAGTCTGGGTCAGTTTAAGTACCAAAATTAATAATGAAGAATGGGATATTCATATAGTTTGAATGTTCCTCTCCACAAAATAGCCAGTGCAAAGGGAAAAAGCAATTGTATATGAAGCCTGATAGACATTATCGTAAACAAGTGAATAAAGTGAACATGATGAGCAAGGACAGGTCTCCTACACAGACACCCTCTTGCCCTTTTCTGATTCTGACTCCTTACGCCAGATTATCCCCAGAGGGATACCCTTTCTGTCTTGCTTGGGGTCTAGCCCCTGCACTGGGCCACCTTTGCATGTGGTGCCCTCTTCACCCTGTTTGGACTCTGACATCCATGTCTGGATGTTCCCTTCTGCCACCACCCCGTGGATACCCTTGCCACCCTACGTGAGCTCTGACCCTCTCATTTCATGCACACCCCTATAGGGTGCCCTCTCTAATGTGCTTAAGCTCTGACATCCATGCTCAGTTCCCCCAATAATGGACATTCTCCTCCCCTGGCTCGGACTCTGTCACTTCACTCTTGCCTCTAGTATGGACGCCTATCTTTCTCTGCCCTACTTAATGGACTTAGGGATGGAATTGTTCAGGAAGAGGAGGGAAATGAAGAAGGAAAAGAGTGGAAGAGGAAGTGGAAGAGGAGAGTAACATAACGCTCTTATTTTTATTTAATGCTGACAATGATGGTGATGATGATAAATTTCTCCAAGTCAGGCATGCCTATACCCTTGTGTTGGGCAATTAAGTCTAAATTTTTTAAAAAAATATTTTTATTGAATTCAGAGAGGAAGAGAGAGAGAGGGAGAGAGAGAGAGAAACATCAATGATAAGAGAGAATCACTGATTGGCTGCTTCTTGCACACTCTCTAATGGGATTGAGCCCACAACTAGGGCGTGTGCCCTAGATTGGAATCAAACCTGGGACCTGTCAGTTCACAGGCCGATGCTTTATCCACTGAGCCAAATCAGCTAGGGCAGTGGTCGGCAAACCGCGGCTCGCGAGCCACATGCGGCTCTTTGGCCCCTTGATTGTGGCTCTTCCACAAAATACCACGTGTGGGCACGCACGTACAGTGTGATTGAAACTTCGTGGCCCATGCGCAGAAGTCAGTTTTCAGCCTGGGCGAGTCTATTTTGAAGAAGTGGAGTTAGAAGAAGTGGGGGGTGTCGGGTCAGTCTGGCGATGGGAGACATGGCGAAGGCGGGCCTGTGGGATACACAGCAGGGGGGAGGCGAGCGCAATTCAGGCAAGAGTTGAGTGAGCCAGTCAGTCAGCAGTCTCATGTGCAGTGGTTAGTGCTAGTCGAGTCTGCAAATCGCACGCAGGTGACAAAAGTACCTACTCAAAGCATAAAGTTACCTGTATTTTTCCAATCAGCTGCAAATCCTACAGGTATTTTTGTCATCAATTTAAGAATTGTAATTCTTTTGTGTTGGTGGCTTTATTATTATAAAATGAAACATTTTTTTAGGTGCCCTGTTTGAGATGGCTACAAAGAAGCAGCAAAGAAAAACGGAAGACAAAAACCGTGATTTTAAAATTAAATGTACCTACCTATATAGTTTAAGTTTAAAAAATTTGGCTCTCAAAAGAAATTACAATCGTTGTACTGTTGATATTTGGCTCTGTTGACTAATGAGTTTGCCGACCACTGAGCTAGGGCAAGAATTATAGTGACAGCCTGCCCTGCGTGGCTCAGTGGTTGAGCATTGAACCTATGAACCAGGTCAGGGTACATGCCCGGGGTTGCCGACTCAATCCCCGGTAGGGGGTGTGCAGGAAGCAGCTGATCAATGATTCTCTCTCATCATTGATGTTTCTATCTCTCCCTCTCCCATTCTCTCTGAAATCAATGAAAGATAGGTTTAAAAAAAATTCTAGGTGACATGGAGATGATAACCAAAGCTTGGGTATTATGTGGCACTTTTTTCTGGACACTATTTCTCCTTGCACTTTGGAGGAAAGATGTGATAATTTGATAGGCTGGTCAGTATGTTGCATTTTCTTTTTATGAGCTTTTTTTTTTCATGTATATTGTTGTGGATATGTAGTAGGCCTCTAGATTGACTGAGAGACAGAAAATCTTTATATAATTTTTGCTGTTTAGCTGAAAGTCTTTATCATAATTGTCAGTGAAATGCCTTCTCAAGAATTTTAGTAAGATGATGATAATGCAAAAGAAGAGTTATAAAAGCACCAAGATAGTAACTGTCACTTACCAAGGAAGTTGAGTTTGCAGAATTTGATAGAGAGAAAGATTTCAGCAAGTAGGTATTTCTTGTTACGTGATATTCCCACTATGATTTTTAAAATGTCACAGAAACATTATGTCAGGAAATAGACCAAGTAAATTTTAAAATATGGTCAATCTGCACAGGTCTTATAAAAATCATTATTGGTCTAAAGGAACCAGGGCAGTAAATAATGTATACTGGGGATTTTCCAGACTTTAAATTACTACCAGGAATCCATAATTTCTAGAAACAAATCTAAACAAAGAAACTTCCTTGAAGCTCTTTAGTAAGCATTTTGATATAGCTGAAAAATACCCTTTTTATTTGAAAAAATTGGGAAATAGTAGTTTGGGAGCTTTGCAACAGTCATTCATTGCAGTTGTATTCTGTCCTTTAAAAGACCATTTGGCGTTTGATGCCAAGTTTAAGAAAAAATAAGCAGCAGGCAGTATTATCAGTTGTGTTGTCCTTTTCTAGGTCTGGGAAAACAAGCTCAATGGAAAGATGATAACATTTTTGGTTTTACTACCTAAGAAGGAATGAAACAGGCCTGGATTTACTAGTAAACAACATGCTTAATGTGCAAGGTACCATCTCGGGATCTAAAGAGATCATGGTTCCTCCTCTTTCCTTACCTTCTTACCTTTTCTTATCGTCATCAGCACCTCTAAGAACATATGACCTTTTCATAGTATTTCTTTTTGTATCTTGGCTTTGCAGTTATGGTACTATTTATTCATTAGCAGAATAAGGGACCACACAGTATCTGTCTAATATATTACCTAATCCATTCATTATCTTAACGAAACTCTTGAATGTGGAACTGGGTGATACTATTTTCTCAGAAATATAATTCAAATGTTGTTTCTCTGATAGAAAGGAGTTGAGGAAAAGAGTACAAGAGCCATGTCTACTGTGCCCTTTCTTGGAAGACTTGCTTGTTTGCTCTTTACAAGGAAATGGGTTGTTGTTTTTGAATAATTCTCACCCGATGTGTTTCTTATTGATTTTAGAGAGAGAGGAAGGGAGAAGAAGAGGGAGAGAGAGAGAGAGAGATATCCATCGATCTGTTGCTTCCTGTCCTTACCCCCCACTGGAGATAGAGCCCGCAATCTGGGTATGTGCCCTGACCGGGACTTGAACCCTCAGCCTTTTGGTGTATGGGACAACTGAGCCACAAAGGCCAGGGTGGGAAATGTTTTGTTTTTTTAAAATCTTTATTGTTGAGATTATTACAGATATACCTCTTTTTTCCCCCCATTGCCCCTATCCCCCATCCCAGGATATCACCACCCTATTGTCTGTGTCCAGAGGCAATGCATAACAGTATATGCATACAAGATCTTTATTTAATCTCTTCCCACCTCCCACCCTCCTTCCCTCTGAGAATCATCAATCTGTTCTATTTCCATGGCTCTGATTCTATTTTATTCACCAGTTTATTCTGTTTATTAGATTTCTTATTTGTTTATTTTGATTTTTGGATTCTAATTGTTGATAGGTATGTATTTGTTCCCATTTTGTTGTTCATATTTTTGATTTTTTTCTTTTTCTTTTTCTTCCTCTTCTTAAAGAATACCCTTCAACATTTCTTATACTGGTTTGGTGGTGATGAACTCCTTTAGCTTTTTCTTGTCTATGAAATTCTTTATCTGACCTTCAATTCTAAAGGATAGCTTTGCTGGGTAGAGCAATCTTGGTTGTAGGTTCTTGCTATTCATCACTTTGAATATTTCTTTCCACTGCCTTCCGGCCTGCATAGTTTCTGTTGAGAAATCAGCTGACAGTTGTATGGGTACTCCCTTGGAGATAACTAACTGCTTTTCTCTTGCTGCTTTGAAGATTCTCTCTTTGTCTTTTGCCCTTGGCATTTTAATGTTGATGTGTCTTGGTGTGGTCCTCTTTGGGTTTCTCTTGTTTGGGACTCTCTGTGCTTCCTGGACTTGTAAGTCTATTTCTTTCACCAGATAGGGGAAGTTTTCTGTTATTATTTCTTCAACTAGGTTTTCAATATCTTGCTCTCTCTCTTCTTCTGGCACCCCCATAATGCGAATGTTGGTACACTTGAAGTTGTCACAGAGGCTCCTTACACTATCTTCATATATTTGGATTCTTTTTCCTTCTGCTCTTTTGGTTGTGTGTTTTTTGCTTCCTCATATTTTAAATCGTTGATTTGGTTCTCAGAATCCTCTACTCTACTGTTGAATCCCTGGATATTATTCTTTATTTCAGTCAGTGTATGCTTAATTTCTGACTGGTCCTTTTGCATTTTTTTGGAAGTTTCTATGACCATGGTTTTGAACTCTATATGCAGTAGTTTGTTTTCTTCCATTTCTTTCATTTATGACATGTTTCTTTGTCTGCATTTTGGCTGCTTCCCTGTGTTTGTTCCTATGTATTGGATAGTGCTGCTATGTCTCCTTGAGTTGGTAGAGTGGCTTTGTGTAGTAGGTGTTCTATAGAGCCCAGTGGCTCAGCCTCCCCAGTCACCTGAGCTGGGAGCTCTAGATGCACCGCTTTGTGGGCTGTGAGCACAGTCTTGTTGTAGTTGAGACTTGATTGCTGTTGGTGTCATTGGGAGGAATTGACCTCCAGGTCAATTGGCTGTGAGGACCAGCTCTGACTACAGTGGGAGAGCTGCTGTGCAGTAGACACCCCTATGGAGCAAGATTTGCTTCAGTGGGGCTTTGGTGCTCACTGAGTCTTCCCCTTGAGTGTGTTTTTATGGATGTGTAGAGTTGTAATCTGGTTTGGTCTGACACTGACCACTGGGTACACTGACTCTTGGGTTTCCAGAGAGGTTCAAAGTCAGCCACTGCCTGGGGCTACCCAGCAGGAGCTACAGAGAGATCTGCAGATTCCTCCTTTTTGTATTGGGTTTGGAAGTGCTCAGATTAAGGCCCAACTGTGAAGCAAGGCAGGCTGGTGTTGATGCTAGGTCTTGGGCCTTTTATTGATGGGTTTGAGGCTCCCTGACCCAGCTGCAACTTGTTTGAGAGATTTTAGTCTGAGCAAGGACAAGTCATTCATATGCAAAAGCCACTGCACACAGCTTGGGTGAGGTTGTAAATTGGATGAGGCAGGGTCTTAGGGAATCACCAGGGTGGAGCAAACAGAAATGGCTGCCAGTCAGCCCTGAGACCAGGGAGATCACAGCATAGGGACAATGATCCCTCCAAGCACCTCTGTCTGGAAGAAAGCCACCCCTGAGTTCCTGCCCTGATGCCAGACATTCCAGTTCATCCTTGCATGTGTCTGTGTTCCCCAAAGCCTCGCCCTGTTACTGGAGCTCAGAGGAAGCGGGATCTTGTAAGTTCAGTTTGTGGTGCCAGCCTTTTAAGAGAAACAGCTGAGTCTCCAGCAACCTCTGTGCCACTGAACCCTAATCTGCACTGGTTTTTAAAGCCCATAGTTTTTATTTCCAGAAGGGACTTCTTTTCTCAGTTCTGGGACCCTGGGCTGGGGGGCTTGTGTGAGGCTGGGACCCCTTGTGCCTCCAGGCGGCCTCTGCAGAGACGACCTCCCTCCCGATTAAAAAAGCAGCACACGTGGGTGCCGGACCAGCCTGTTCTGTGCCTCCATACATCCTACCAGTCTCGGTGCACTTTCTTCTTTACTTCTCTAGTTGTAGGAGTTCCATTCAGCCAGCTCTCCAGTGGTTCTGGATGATGGTTGTTCTGTATTTTATTTATTTTTCTTTTTTTAAAAAAATATGTTTTATTGATTTTTTTACAGAGAGGAAGGGAGAGAGATAGAGAGTTAGAAACATCAATGAGAGAGAAACATCAATCAGCTGCCTCCTGTACATCTCCTACTAGGGATGTGCCTGCAACCAAGGTACATGCCCTTGACCGGAATTGAACCTGGGACCTTTCAGTCCGCAGGCTGATGCTCTATCTACTGAGCTAAACCGGTTTCGGCTGTTCTGTATTTTAGTTGTAATTTTGATGTGGTTGTGGGGGGTGGCAAGTACAAGCGTTTACCTATGCCGCCATCTTAAAATCTCTGGGGAAATGGGGTTTTATAGGAATATATAGACCTCATAAAATCAAGGAGAAATTGAACTACCAGGAGTTGGAAAGACTGGGAATCAAGGTAGCAAGGATCCGGGTGACAAAATCATGGAGCATATGTGGGGCTGCTGGTTGCTTTGGAAACAACCTGGTTGTTCAGAGGGGAAAGGGGACAAAATTTCAGAAAAGGGGTATGTGGAAAAATATTTTTTACCTTGACGATTTTGTGAACTTAATGAGAAAACACCCCAATCATAAGTCTTTCTTCCCTTTATGTTTCCCACTTCCTCTTTGTTATGCTTTCCTTACTTCTTTTTTTTTTTATATTTTGTTTTATTGCTTAAAGTATTACAAAGAGGATTACATATGTCTCTTTTTTTTCCCCCTTAGGCATTCCCCCGGCCTCCCCTACCCCCCAACATGTCTTGTGTCCATTGGTTATGCTTATATACATGCATACAGGTCCTTCGGTTGATCTCTTACCCCCCCCGCCCCCCCCCCAACCTTCCCCAGGCTTCCTGCTGTAGTTGGACAGTCTGTTCAATGCTGCTCTGCCTCTGTATCTATTTATTATCCATGAATGAGTGAGATCATGTGGTATTTTTCCTTCATTGACTGGCTTATTTCACTTAGCATAATGCTCTCCACTTCCATCCATGCCGTTGCAAATGGTAAGAGTTCCTTCTTTTTTACAGCAGCATAGTATTCCATCGTGTAGATGTACCACAGTTTTCTAATCCATTCATCTACTGATGGGCACTTAGGCTGTTTCCAGATCTTAGCTATGGTAAATTGTGCTTCTTTGAACATAGGGATGCATATATCCTTTCTGATTGGTGTTTCTGATTTCTTGGGATATATTCCTAGAAGTGGGATCACAGGGTCAAATGGGAGTTCCATTTTCAGTTTTTTGAGGAAACTCCATACTGTCTTCCATAGTGGCTACAGCAGTCTTCATTCCCACCAGCAGTGCACAAGTGTTCCCTTTTCTCTGCGTCCTCTCCAGCACTTGTCATTTGTTGATTTGTTGATGATAGCCATTCTGACAAGTGTGAGATGATACCTACTTGTTGTTTTGATTTGCATCTTTCAGATGATTAGTGACTTTGAGCATGTTTTCATATGTCTCTTGGCTTTCTGAATGTCCTCTTTTGAAAAGTGTCTATTTAGGTCCTTTGCCCATTTTTTGATTGGATTGTTTTTCTTCCTTTTGTTAAGTTGTATGAGTTCCCTATAAATGTTGGAGATTAAACACTTATCGGTGATAACATTGGCAAATCTGTTCTCCCATGCAGTGGGCTTTCTTGTTGTTTTGTTGATGGTTTCTTTTGCTGGGCAGAAGCTTTTTATTTTGATGTTGTCCCATTTGTTTATTTTCTTTCTAGTTTCCGATACCCTAGGAGCTGTATCGGTGAAGAAATTGCTTCGGCATATGTCTGAGATTTTGTTGCCTTTGGGATTCTGAGAAAGAAGAACAAAGTAGGTGGGATCTCAATACCAGATATCAAGCTGTATTACAAAGCCATTGTTCTCAAAACTGCCTGGTACTGGCACAAGAACAGACATATAGATCAATGGAATAGAATAGAGAGCTTAGAAATTGACCCGAACCAATATGCTCAATTAATATTTGATAAAGGAGGCAAGAGCATACAATAGAGTCAAGACAGTCTCTTCAATAAATGGTGTTGGGAAAATTGGACAGATACATGCAGAAAAATGAAACTAGACCACCAACTTACTCCTTACTTCTTTAAAGAGCCAAAATACTGTGTGACACAACTGAGCACCTTATCCGAGGTAACAGTGGTGTTAGTAGCAATGCTATACTTGTCAGGGTATTTTCAATAGTAAAATCACTCAAAATGAATCCCTGTCCTTGTCTTTTCCCTGGTTATTGGTTGTAAACATTATCCAGACTCTTACCATTCTCTCTGTGTGTGTTTTTTAAAGAAATGTGTATTTATTTTAGGTCAGTGAGAAACCCATTTAGAAACCATTGGTGATCCTTAGTTGACTATGGGCCCTGATCTGCACTGAGAACATTAATCTAGGGTTACTAGTTTATAAAGATTCAGACGAAGTTCAAGGTTTTTCTGTTTCTTCTCCAGTTAACACTACTAGGTTCCCTTCCTCTTTCCTCTCTGATTAAAAGTTCAGCTGTTTTCCTTCAGCAACTCAGCTGTGTCAGCTTTTGGTGGTAAACCATGTGGCCAGGAAACTAGAACATGCTCTATGGTGAAAGAGGAATAGCAAGGTTGGGAAACATAACCAAAAGAAAGTTAAGAGAAAGAGACATGGGTTGACAATGGTTTTCTTAAGGTAATTTTTGGCTAATTCGGGTAAATATCTTTGAGGTCCACCATCTGTCTTCGGAGTGTGAAAGGGAACCTTACCCTGGAGAGTTGGTCGCAGCCTTGAAAGAAGAGGGTCAAGTTTATCTCCAGGGATTCAAGGGGCTCTACCTTTACTTTTAGAGCCTGTTAAATGGATGGACTTGAGCTTTTAATCTATGTCTTAGAAAGATTATTTCCAAATATCTGTAAATATTAATCTTAAAAGAATTCTTCACATTCCACATTTTTGCATCACATTTTGCTAATACTTCGAGTCTTCTGTTCCTTTTTGCAAATAAAGTGCTCATTTTGGCTGTTTTCCAGATATGACAGTTGGTGGACATGCTTCAGTAGAGAAAAGGGAAATTTCCCTGCTTATCTACACTCTCCCGTCTGCCCAAGATAGTGTGTCTATCAATTGTGACCTGATTTTGAAATAATTTATTAAAAAGAGGGATGCATGATGTTATTTAAAATTTTGGTATGACATTGACTTTCAGCCCTTTATAATAAGCTCTTGACTAAATTCTCTGGGTGAGGTTTATTGCTCCTGGGATTTTAGAAATTTCTTAACTCCATCAGTGACTTTGGACTCTGTTCAATGTCAAGTATGAGTAATGTTTACTCAGGAAATTAAACATGCTGTTTATTCAGAAGATGAAGCATACTGTATTTTTTTATTTTTGGTCATGAAACAGTATTTTGGAAATGTATTATTAGTTAGTAGACTGCTTAAGAAAACTGATAAATAAATGAATATAAAATACTTTGGTAAAAGTTTATATTTTTTCATTAAATATATTGCTATCTTTTCTTTTTTTATGTTAAAATTTAACATATATGCAATGGACAATAAATTACGGTTTTTAATTTGTAATCTTTTCAATTAAAGTTGGGAGAGAAGTCCAAAGAAATTACATTTCTTTTAAAAAGTATGTTTCTGGGTTTTAAGAAAAGTTATGACTCTTAATATCTATCCTAAATATAGATTTCTAATTTAGTCCTCTCTCCTGTACTCTAGACATGTTACTCCCAGTGGCCTATCGAACGTCACCTCCTCAATGGAGATATTAAAGTCGAAATGTTCATTATTTTACACAGTTTGCTCTGCTTCTTGTATGGCTCCTTTGCGTTAGTGGGACTGCAGTGTGCCATTCATCTAAGCTAGAAACCCTAGAGCATCCTTCCTTCCCACTTACATCCATTCAGTACCACCACTTCCAATATCAGCCCTCCCAACTCATTCCTTCCTCTGCCGTTAAGGAATTGTTCTAAAACACGTTACTTTCTGACTTAGAAATTTGTGGCTCTCTAGTGCTTAGTCCAAACTCATTGGAGTGTTATTTGAGGTCTTTTGTGATTTGGCTCCTTCCTTCCTGCCTCATTTCCTGCGAATCCTCTACAACAGTGTCCTCCAACCATAGAACAACATGGTGTTGTCAGCAGGCTCATAGATTTCCTGCTATTGCTCCCTTTGGAATGCCCATCTTTCCCTCGTGTGCTCAGTGATGCTCTGTTCATCCTTGTAGTCTCATTCCAGCATCGTCATCTCTTTGGGAAGCTTTGCCTGCTCTGTCTTCTGTGCATTCCTGTATCTTGTGCACACCTGCTTTTAGCACTTCAAATACTGCATTGTAATGATTTGTTCGCATGTTTGCCTTCCTACTAGTCCCTGAACTCCTTCAGGCCCGAAACCTTGGCTTAGTTAAATTTTAAAGTCCTGTACAGTGTTACTGTTTTATGCCTAGAACATGTACAGCATTCCAAAAAATTATTTGTTGAGTAACTAAATGAATAACCATGGAACAAGGCAGACTTTGGACTTTGCATATCTTTTTGTTACATACTTTGGTACATGTTTTTTGGACTATTGCTTTGAGAGCAATTGTTGGCTGAGAACAGGGGTTTGGTTAGCAAGCTCAGTGCTGAGAAATATTAAATCATTTTTAGAGCATCAATTATGTGCTAGGCCACTGTGCTCATTGCCACATATGTATTGGTTTACAGGACATTGGGACCTAGAGAAATTTAATAACTACACCAAGTTAGTAACTTGACTAAGCCAGTAAGCAACATAGGAGGGTTTGGAAGCCATGTTGCCTGGATCACAAGCCTTTGTTCTTTCCTCAGTGCCAGGAAATGATCAGAAATGGGGGTAGGGGGAAACAATTTAAAATAAAGGCAGATCAGTGTTTTCAGAGTGAAGGCCAATTTGGAACCATGACTTCTACTTTTCACTATGGATTCCAGAGATGTTTGGGTGATGTTGTGGGAGAGGCAGTAGCTTGTGCTCTTTGTAACTGTGGATAAATGAAAGAATGAAGTGTTGGTAGAGTAGGGGGAGTTAAAGAAAATGAAGCAAAAAGAGAGAACAGAGTTAGATAATTTTGCTCAGTAAATTTATATTAGATTAAAGGGAATGCTAGTTTTCATTGAGCACCTAGAATGTGCTAGTCTCATAGACTTATCATCTCCTTATCAATTCTCATAGCAAACCTGTAAGATATTATTTTCCACATTTGCATGTGGTTAAAGTCCCATATGCTCTTTGGCCTTAAAATAGCTTTAACATCTTGTTTAAGGCCATGTAGATCAGCGGTTCTCAAACTGTGGGTCACGACCCCTTTGGCGGTCGAACGACCCCTTCACAGGGGTCGCCTAAGACCATCCTGCATATCAGATATTTACATTACGATTCATAACAGTAGCAACATTACAGTTATGAAGTAGCAGTGAAAATAAATTTCTGGTTGGGTCTCAGCATGAGGAACTGTATTTAAAGGGCCAGAAGGTTGAGAACCACTGATGTAGATAGAACCCAATGGAGCTTGGGTTCCAACCCAGCTCTGTGTCACTCATGTCATCTCAGTTGCAGCATCAGATATCTCAGTGCAGCTGAAGTATAAATTGTCATGAGTTAAGGTGTTATACAGAGACAAAATCAGTCCAACCGGTGGATTCTTTGTGCTGGCCCAATTGATAACTGGTATTTTCATACTTTTAGAAGAGGAGGAATGTAATATAGTTATGATCTTTTTACTTCTTTTTTTTTGGTTAATCCTCACCTGAGGGTAATTTTTCCCATTGCTTTTTTAGACAGAGTTTAAGGGAGGGACAGAGGGAAGGGGAGAGAGAGAAACATTGATGTGAGAGAGACACATTGCCTTCTTCCTGCACACGCCCTGATCAGACCCAGATTCATGCCCTTGACTGGGAATCGAACCCGTGACGCTTCCTGGCCTGGGCTGATGTTTTTTCTTGAAAACCCTGCCTGTTGTTCTAAAATTGAGAGAATTGCCAGTCAAACATGGCATTAAAACTGTTTAACAACCGATATGGCACAAACACTGACCAGTTTTGGATGCTGGCTGAAAAAATAGGGAGAGGCTGTACCGTGTGTTCTGGGCCAGTATCAGTCTCGTCTGTGCAGACTAGTGGGCTAGATCAATTCAGAAGTTCCATTATCTATAAAGCTGAAAAACAAAGATTTTTTTTTTTTTTTTTAGCATGGATTGTGTTATAGGATTATTCTACCACCAGATTAATCTGTTATAGATGCTAAACCAATTAGCATTTATAGTGAGAATGACATTTAAATAAAATGAGAGGAGATGTAGTAGAATAATGAAACTCTCATTTACATGATATACCACCTTGCCTGAGACCCCAAAAAAGCTCCACGAGTTTGGTATTTAGTTTCTTATTTCTCCATCTGCTTGTTCATTTGCTCATTCATTCATTTTGTATACTTTTGTTTTGAGACTGTTATTTCTGTCAGTTCTGAGAAAGGATTTTATTCTCTTTTTAAGCTACAGAATAGGGATAATCTGATTATAATTAGTCAAACTATGAATTATTTATTTACATATCTGACATATATTAAGCTTTAAGCTATTTAAGGGTAGGGATCATGAATTAGTTTTTATTCCTTCACCTTCCAATGCCTAACACAGTACTTTAATAAATATTTTAGTGACTGAATGAAAGAACTCAGAATTCATTCAATCTAGATGTATGTTCTTTATAACTCAAGCCTATGGGTTATTGGCTCATGTATTCCTTCAGTGACCATGTAATGAGCTCTTAAAACCTATAAGTGGCTGTTCTAGGGACAGGCAGCAGCCCCTAAGGTGACTACAGAAAGAAGAGATTAAATGCCAGGACTCCAGAGTTAGACAGGAGAAGACCTTTTAAAGGCTGCTCTGATGTGCAGTGTCAAATCATATTGTCACCTGGGACATAGGGAGGTGATTAATTTTAGGTTGGGTTGGAGACGAGACTGTAGAGATCCAAGTTCAGAAAACCAAGGATTAAAGTCTCTCCATTTTCCATGATGAGAAACAAGTCATTAAGTTTTGGAACTGGATGGGAGGCAACCGTGTCTTGTGTGTTAGAAGTCAGGAGGAACACTACACCATAGCATTGCTGGCAAAAAGGCAAAGTCTCAATGGTCAGGGGAGACACAGGGCCTAGGAACACAGGTCAGGGAGCGATCTTGAGCCTAAAGCAGATTTTGCTTGATTGTTGAGCTATTTTTAGGTCTTAGAATAAGAGTGAAGTAGCTTTTAAAAACAATTATATAGCCCTAACCGGTTTGGCTCAGTGGATAGAGCGTCAGCCTGCGGACACAAGGGTCCCAGGTTTGATTCTGGTCAAGGGCATGTACCTTGGTTGCAGGCACATCCCCAGTGGGGAGTGTGCAGGAGACAGCTGATTGATGTTTCTCTCTCATTGATGTTTCTAACTCTCTATCCCTCTCCCTTCCTCTCTGTAAAAAATTAATAAACTATATTAAAAAAATCAGGAGATTATGCAGTTATTAAAAGAAAATTAAATTAGGTATACCGGTTAATAATGCAGATATATATATATTAGTATACATATATACATATTTATTTATTTCAGAGAGGAAGGGGGAGGAAGAGAGAGAGAGACACATCAATGATGAGAGAGAATCATTGATCATCTGCCTCCTGTACGCCCCACACCGGGGAGCCAGCCTACAACCTGGGCATGTGCCCTGACCAGGAATCGAACCATGACCTCCTGGTTCACCTACTGAGCCATGCCAACTGGGCAAGAGTAAAGTAGCTTTTGAGCAGGGTTTCTCAACCCTGGGACAGTTGACATTTGGGGCCAGATAATTCTTTGCTGGGGTTGGGGAAGGGTTGTCCTTTGCACTGTAGGATTGCTATACCCACCTGGCTCTGTGATGAAGAATATTTATGTAGTCGTAATGATGTTTTAAACACTGACTGCTGATTTAAATATGTATTTATATATCAGGAGAGAAAAGTGTGTGTGTTTGTGGCGGGGGAGCAGGGGAGTGGGGAGGAAGGCTGGTGGTGTAAGAGAGCCAAATTCTCAGTTACTAGAATAGAAATTAAAATGATAATCTTGGAAATTGATCAAACAGTAAATATTCATATAAGCTTCATATTTATTTTTTAGTGTTATGCTATAATTTCTTTTTTTATTTTACTGTTTACATCCACTGTTATTTTGTATTAGTTTCAGGTATACAGCATAGTGGTTAGACAATCATATACTTTACAAAGTGTTCCTCCTGATATTTCTAGTACCCAACTGGCACCATACTGGTACATAGTTATTACAATATTATTGACTATATTGCCTATGCTGTACTTTACATCCATATAACTATTCTGTAACTACCAATCTTTACTTCTCAATCCCTTCACCTTTTTTACCCAGTCCTCCAACCTTTCAGCCCTCTGGCATCCATTAGTCTGTTTTCTGTATCTTAAGCTTTATATTTAAACCAGAGCAAACCACTCAAAGAGTTGGAACAGTGGTTTACAAGGTGTGGGACTAGAGCAAATGTCCACATTTTTTTTTCTGTTAAGGGCTAAAAAGTAAATATTTTAGGTTTCATGGACCATATGTTATTTTACTGTTATAGGGTAAAAGCGGTCATTGGCAATTCATGAATGACTGGACATGGTTGTGTTCCAATAGAAATTTATCAACAAAAACACATGAAGTGCTGAGTTTGTCCCGTAGGCCATAGTTTGCTAACCTTTTGACTATAAGGCAAAGGGAGGTGGGACAAGGGTAATTTTCCCTTCCTAACTCAAGCTCATTTTTCGGACTTCCCTTCCTTTCTTCCTTAAATGTAGAGTAATGTCACATTGTCCCTCACATCTGTCCCTCTTCTTTATAACTGCTGAGATCCTACTTTAGACTCTTGCCTGGACTAATGCACTAATCTCTTACCCCCGATATTGGCCCCTAAAATGTGTGTCCAATTTAATATTTATTTGTAAAGAGTTTGTGCTGTAGATGATCTGAACTACTTACTATTCTCCAAATGTTGACGGGAATTTCTTCTTGCTTTATGCTGTTTCCCCTGAAATTGTTCTCCGTCCTTAACATCTCAGCTTTTCAAAATTGTATATCTCTCTCCAAGTTCTACCTGAAATAACTGCCTCTAAGGTTTCTCTCCACTAGCCTCTAAACCCCTACTCAACTAGCCAACCTGAAATGATTTATTCCTCCTTTGGGGGAGATTGAGTTTTGGGTCGGTCAGTCCTGAATTTGAATCTCTATCCTAGCACATTCTTGCTACATGACCTGAAAAAAGTGTTTTTAACCCATCTGAGCCTTTTGTTTTTCTTGTCTGTAAATACTTCATGTGGTTCTTATAGAGTTAAAAGTAATTTAATATTGAGTTCTTTCCTTCACTTTTCACTGTCGTCACTCAGCCTCACACAGCCTCACATTATAATCATTTGTGTACTTCATTTATTCCCCAACCCTTAGTGATCTGGGCTCAGCTTTTGTCTTTCTCATCTTAGATATCCTGAAGCCGTGTTCAGTAAGCATTGATTTGATTGCCGTGAATAAGAAAGAACTATTTCAGTGTTGATCTTCAGCTGAAGAATTCTGATTTTATCACAAAATTATAGCAATTTTATATTCGACAGTTTGTCTATTCCCTAATCTTTGTTACATGGTCTATTTTTGTTAGTTCACTTATGTTTTCTCCCATATTGCGAAGGAGGTGCAATGTGGGAGAGGGGACTACAGTAACTTGATTTTTCCTTTGATGGGAAACTAAGCCATATGTTTGTCTTGAGTCAGCTACTCCAGACTCTGAATTCTCAATCAGATGGTCAGCAGTGTTTAATTGAATTCCCAATATATGCAAGGCTACACTGGGTGTTGTCACTCAAGGGAGGCGTAACCACCTGGAAGAACTTTTTCAAAGGACCCAGAATATGAGAATATGTCTCCTTGTATCTAAATTAAAATGATACTGATTTTGATGAAATAAATAGTTGGCATAACTGCTGTCTTTTGCTTCCCCCCTCTTTCCTTTTATCATTTTTTTCTTCTAGTCTCCAAGAAAAGGCATCCTTCTTGTTTGCTATGGCTAAGATGGTGTACTTTTTCCTTGATTTCTTTCCTTCCTAATTATTGGTAATTTGTGTGATACAAGATTCTGATGCTGAAAATCTTCTTCAAGGTCTTTTAGCTTTTGGATCCTTTTCTAACTTTAGATATGTATATGTGAAAGGCACAATCCTAAAATGCCCCCCCCAAAGATTTTCTACCATAATCCCTAGGACTGTGAATATGATGATATTTCCCTCTTGATTATGTTAGGTTACATAACAAAAGGGGGTTTGAGATACAATTAAAGTTACTCATCAATTGACTTTAATATAGGAAGATTATCTAGATAGGCCTAATATAGTCAGATGGGCCCTTTAGAAGCAGAGTTTTGTCCAGCTAGTAGTAGAAGGGAAAGCCAGAGAGTCAAAACATGAGAAGGATCCACCATGTTGTGGCTGGCATGAGGACACAGGGAGATACCTGGGAGAATGGGAGAGCAACCACTAGGACTGGAGAGCAACCTCCAGCCAATAGCCAACATGGACATGGGCCCTCACTTCTGTAGCTGCAGAGAACTGAATTCTGCCTGCAACTCAAATTAGCAAGAAAGTGGATCCTTCCCCAGTGCCTCCAGATAAGAGCCCAGGATTTTGTCCTTGTGAGACTCCACGCAGAGAACTCAGCTAAACCCACGAGGAGCCCTGACCTACAAAATGGAGATAATAGGTTTGTGGTAATTTGTTACATAGCAATAGAAAACTAATACAACATAGGTCTTTCTTGTTAAGAAATGAGTTCCATTTCCTGCCCCACTAGTTGTTGCCCTATTTCTTCTTTGCATTGTTAAGCTTTCAAACAAAATTATCTAAACTCACTGTTTACATGCAACTTACTCTTTTCTGAATTCCGTGCTTCTGTCTCTCTAGTGTCCAAAAATGACTCTCTGATGAACTAGCAACCTCTTCCTTATCAAACCAAGTATTTCTCCATTCTCATTTTCTTTGATGTTTTGTATTGTACTTCATTTTGATTTTCTCTCTTGAAATGATTGTATTTTTTATAGCACTGTATGATACCCCTCCCCGCCACTTCCTTCGGTCTCCTCTGTTTTCTTCACAAATCTTGCTGACCAGTATTGGAATTGAATTCAGTAGCTATTGCAAGGAACCAGAAGAGGTGAATAAAGACACAGGGATTTGAAGAAAACAGTTGGGGCAGCCCAACTTAATTTCCCTAGACATCTTTGTTAGCATACGGCTCTTTCTAAAGAGCTGGATATGTTCTTTGGCCTGTAGATATTGTATGGGTGTTACATCGGTTACCTGTTTTCCACAATAATGCTTTCTAACAAATTGCCTCCAAACTCAGTGACAAAAAAATAATCATCTATTGTCATTCATGCATCTGCTGGGTTCTGCAGGGCGGTTTCGACTTGGTGGCTAGGTGGTTGTGCTTCTCATTGCAGGTGGTTACAGCATGGGTTGGCTGGCTGGTAGTACTTCTGTCCTCCTTGTATTTCTGTCCTCCCTGGTGGAGAGGTCTAGCCATAGCATGCTCTTCTCATGGCCGTGACAGAGACACAGGAGGGAAAGTGGAAACATCAGTGCCTTTTAAGGCCCGGCCTTGGAACTTGCATACACTGTCACCTCCATCTCATGTATTAGCCAGAGCGTCACATGGCCAAACCACGAACCAAAGAGTTGGAGGAGGTACACTGCTATGGACTCAATTGTGGCCCCCCCCCAAACCTCCCGTTCAAATGTTGAAGTTCTACCCCCACCCCCCTCCATGTGATGGTATTTGGAGGCGGGATCCTTTTTGGAGATAATTAGGTTTAGATGAGCCCATGAAGGTAGGACCCTCATGATGGGATTAGTGATTAGTGCTCTTATAAGAAGAGGTATCTGAGGACCCTCTTTCATCCCCCTCTCTCTCTCTGCTATGTGAGGATACAATGTGAAGGTGGACATCTGCAAGCCAGAAAGAGAGCTCCCACCAGGACCCAGTAATGCTGGCACCCTGATCTTCGACTTTCAGCCTCCAGAACTGAGAAAATAAACTTCTTTGTTTAAGCCACTCAGTCTATGGTGTTTGTTATGGTAGCTCAAGTTGACTAACATATACTCAATCCTATTAGGAGGAGGAACTACAAAGTTACATCCTATATAATAAAAGCCTAATATGCTAAGTGTCCAGTTGTTTGTTCAACCAGTCAAAGCATAATATGCTAATGATATGCTAAGGCCGCTCAACCACTTGCTATGACATGAACTGACCACCAGGGAGCATATGCTCAACGCAGGAGCTGCCCCCTGGTGGTCACTGCGCTCCCACAGGGGGAGTGCTGCTCATCCAGAAGCCAGGCTAACAGCTCGCGAGTGCAGCAGTGGTGGTGGGAGCCCCTTCTGCCTCTGCAGCAGTGCTAAGGATGTCTGACTGCCGGCTTAGGCCCTATGGGGAGCAGGCCTAAGCCATCAGTTAGACATCCTCCAAGGGTTCCCAGACTGCAAGAGGGTGCAGGCCTGGCTGAGGGACCACCCTGAGTGCACAGATTTTGTGCACCGGGCCTCTAGTACTGATAGTCATTGATGGAGGGAAAGATAGAAAATTGGGGCAACAAATGCAGTCCATCACATTTAGAAATGTCTCTTTTTTCATTAAATGAAAGTCCTAGGTTTTATTCTGATAGGACCAACTTGGGTTCTGTGCCCATTCCTGAATCAGACTAATGCTGTTGGTGGTCCATGCCTCTGGAAACACTTCTTTGCTTTGATCCTTCTGCCTCTCTGCTCTCTTCTGTATTGTTTCTCTTTGGTGATTTTCTGATCAATCTTTGTCTCTCCCCCCCCCCTCTATATTTCTTTAAATGTGGATAGTCTCCAAGGTTATACCTATACCACTCTTATCTTTTATTTTATTTTATAATTCTTTATTGTTGAAAGCATTACATATATCTCCCCCCCCATTGACCCCCTCCAGACTGCGCCCACCCCAGGACCTCACCACCCCATTGTCTGTCTCCATGGGCCATGCATATATGCATACAAGGTCCTTGGTTGATTACCTCCCACCCACCCACCCTCCCCCGCCTTCCCTCCTAGATTCCGCACTCTGTTCCATACTTCCAGTCTTTGGATCCATTCTGATCATCACTTTATTCTGTTACTTAGATTCCACATATGAATGAGATCATGTGATACTTGTCTTTCTCTGACTGACTTATCTCACTTAGCATGATACTCTCCAGGTCCCTCCATGCTGTCTCAAAGGGTAAGAGATTCTTCTTCTTCTTCTTCTTCTTCTTTTTTTTTTTATTACTGCATAGTATTCCATGGTATAAATGTACCACAACATTTTAATCCATTCATCTACTGATGGGTACTTGGGCTGTTTCCAGATCTTAGCTATTGTAAATAGTGCTGCTATGAACATAGGGGTGCATACATTATTTCTGATTTGTATTTCTGGTTTCTTAGGATATATTCCTAGAAGCGGGATCTCTGGGTCAAATGGCAGTTCCATATTTAACTTTTTCAGAAAACTCCATACTGTTTTCCAAAATGGCTACACCAGTCTGCGTTCCGACCAGCAGTGTACTAAGGTTCCCTTTTCTCCACATCCTCACCAGCACTTGTCATTTGTTGATGGTAGCCATTCTGACAGGTGTGAGATGTTACTTCATTGTTGTTTTGATTTGCATCTCTCTGATGATCAGTGACTTTGAGCATTTTTTCATATGTCTCTTGGCCATCTGTATGTCCTCTTTGGAGAAGTGTCTATTTAGGTCCTATGCCCATTTTTTAATTGGATTGTTTGTCTTCCTTCTGTTAAGTTGTATGAGTTCCTTATATATTTTGGATATTAACCATTTATCAGATGAATCATTGCCAAATATGTTCTCTCATACAGTGGGCTCTCTTTTCATTTTGTTGATAGTTTCTTTTGCTGTGCAGAAGCTTTTTATTTTGATGTTGTTCCATTTGTTTATTTTCTCCTTAGTTTTCTTTGCCCTAGGAGATGTATCCGTAAAGATATTGCTACGAGAGATGTCTGAGATTTTGCTGCCTATGGTTTCTACTAGGATTTTTATGGTTTCATGACTTACATTTAAGTCCTTTATCTAGTTTGAGTTTATTCTTGTATATGGTTTAAGTTGATGGTCTAGTTTCATTTTTTTGCATGTATCTGTCCAATTTTCCCAACACCAGTCTTGACTCCATTGTATGCTCTTGCCTTCTTTGTCAAATATTAATTGAGCATAATGTCCTGGGTCAATTTCTGCGTTCTCTGTTCTGTTCCATTGATCTATATGCCTGTTCTTGTGCCAGTACCAGGCTGTTTTGATTACGGTGGCTTTGTAGTATAACTTGAAATCTGGTATTGTGATTTCTCCAACTTTGTTCTTCTTTCTCAAAATTGCTGTGGCTATTCGGGGTCTTTTTCAGTTCCATATAAGTTTTTGGAGTATTTGTTCTGGATCCGTGAAATATGCCATTGATATTTTAATAGGGATTGCACTGAATCTATAGATTGCCTTGGGTAGTATGGACATTTTAATGATGTTGATTCTACCGATCCATGAACATGGAAGAACATATTCTTCCACTTGTTTATATCTTCTTCATTTTTTTTCAACGTCCTGTATTTTTCCGAATATAGGTCTTTTGCCTCCTTGGTTACGTTTTTTCCTAAGTATTTTACTTTTTTTGTTGTAATGGTAAATGGGATTGCTTGTTTAGTTTCTCTTTCTGAGTATTCGTTATTGGTGTTTAAAAAAACCATCGATTTTTGGGTGTTGATTTTGTATCCTGATACATTGCCAAATTAATTTATTAAATCCAGGAGATTTTTGGTGGAGTCTTTAGGATTTTCTCTGTACAATATCATGTCATCTGCGAATAATGAGAGTTTTACTTCCTCCTTTCCAATTTGGATGCCTTTTATTTCTTCTTCTTGTCTGATCACTGTGGCTAGGACTTCCAGTACTATGTTGAGTAAGAGTGGTGAAAGTGGGCATCCCTGTCTTGTTTCTGTTCTTAGGGGAAATGGTTTTAGTTTTTGACCATTGACTATGATGTTCGCTGTAGGTTTGCCATATATGACCTTTTTCATATTGAGATATGCTCCCTCTATTCCCACTTTGCTGAGAGTTTTTATAAAAATTGGTTGTTGGATGCTTTTTCTGTGTCTATTGATATGATCATGTAATTTTTGTTTCTCAATTTGTTTATGTGATGTGCCACGTTTATTGATTTGCCAATATTGTACCAGCCTTGCTTCCCTGGAATAAGTCCCACTTGATCATGGTGTATTGCCTTTTTAATACATTGCTGGATGCTATTTGCTAATATTTTGTTGAGGATTTTTAGCATCTATGTTCATCAGGGATATTGGCCTATAGTTCTCTTTCTTTGTAGTATTAGGGTAATGCTGGCTTGGAAGTGCTCCTAAAAAGAGCTTGGAAGTGCTCCTTCCTCTTGGATTTTTTGGAATAGTTTGAGGAGTATAGGTGTAAGTTCTTTGAAAGTTTGGTAAAACTCCCCTGTGAAGCTGTCTGGACCCAGGCTTGTGTTTGCCGGGAGTTTTTTGATTACTGTTTCAATTTCCTCAGTTGTTATTGGCCTATTCAGGTTTTCTGATTCTTCATGATTCAGTTTTGGGAGATTGTGTTTTTCTAGGAATTTGTCCATTTCATCCACATTGTCCAGCTTGTTGGCATATAGTTGTTCATAGTATTTCCTTACAATCCTTTGTATTTCTGTGGTGTCAGTGGTTACTTCTCTGCTTTTGTTTCTGATTTTATTTATTTGGGTCCTCTCTCTTCGTTTCTTGATGAGTCTGGCTAATGGTTCATCAATTTTGTTTATCCTTTCAAAGAACCAGCTCTTAGTTTCATTCAGTCTTCTTGAACTTGTAGAGACTTGTTTTGTGTCTTAATATGTGGTCTATCTTTGTGAGTGATCCATGTGCACTTGAGGAGAATGTATATTTTGCAGCTTTGGGGTGAAATGTTTTGTATATGTCAATTAAATCCATCTGATCCAGTGTGTCCTGTAGAGTCACTGTTTCCTGGTTAAGTTTTTGTTGGAAAGATCTATCCAGTGAAGTCAGCAGGGTGTTAAAGTCCCCTACTATGACTGTATGTTATCTATCTCTCCCTTAAAGTCCTCTAGAAATTTTTTTAAAATATATTTAGGCTCCTATATTGGGTGCATATATATTTACCAGGGTTATATTCTCTTGTTGTATTGATCCTATTAGTATTATATAGTGACCTTTGTTGTCTCTTGTGATGCTCTTCATTTTGAAGTCTATTTTTGTCCAATATGAGTATTGGTACTTCATCTGTTTTTCTTTTCCATTTGCATGGAAAATTTTTTCCCATCCCTTCACTCTCATCCTGTGTGTGTCTTTTGGTCTGAGGTCATCTCTTGTAGACAACATATAGTTGGGTCATGTTTTCATATCCATTCATCTACCCCATTCCTTTTTATTGGAGCATTTAATCCATTTACATTTAAGGTTATTATTGATAGGTACTTAATTTATTGCCATTTCAATTCTGTATGGCTAGGTTTCTCTCTCTATTTCTTCTCATTACAGCAGTCCCTTTAGTATTTCTTATAATGTTGGCTTGGTGGTGATGTACTCCTTTAACCTTTTTTTGTCCAGGAAGCTCTTCATTTGACTGTCTATTTTGAATGATAGCCTTGCTGGATATAGTAATCTTTGTTTTAGATCCTTGCTTTCCATTACCTTGAGTACTTCATGCCATTCCTTTATGGCCTGTAGAGTTTCTGATGAGAAATCAGGTGTCAGCCTTACGGGAGCTCCTTTGTAGGTAATAATTTGCTTTTTTCTTGCTGCCTTTAAGATTCTCTCTTTGCCTTTAATTTTTTTAGCATTTTAATTATGATGTGTCTGGTAATGGGCCTATTTGGGTTCTTCTTGTTTGGGGTTCTCTGTGCCTCCTGACTGGTGTGACTTTTTCCTTTACCAGGTTAGGGAAATTTTCTGCCATTATTTCTTCAAACACTTCCTCTATCCCTTTCTTCCTTTCTGCCTCTTCTGGCACGCCTCCTATTGGAATATTGTTATGTTTCACTTTGCCCCACAGCTCCTTAAGCTGTCCTTCTGTTTTTCTTTTTTTTTTCTTTTTTGATCTCTGATTGAGTGATATTTTCAACTCTGTCTTCTAATTCATTGATTTGATCTTCAGCTTTTTTAAATCTGTGTATCCTTCCAATGTGTTCTTTATTTGTGCTATGTCATTCTTTATTTCTGTTTTCATAGTTACTATATCTTTTTTCATGCTATTGAGCATCTTTACCATCATTTTTCTGAACTCTGTATCAGATAAATTTCTTATCTTCATTTCATTTATCTCTACTTCTGGAGAATTCGCTTGTTCTTTCATTTGGGGGTTGTTTCTTTGCCTCTTCTTTTTGGCTGCCTGTTTGGGTTTCTGACTATGTATTAGGTAGATCTGCTATGCCTCTCAATCGCTAGTCTAGGACAGTGTCAAATGCTGTTTCTGACTAGTTTGACCAGGCAAAGATTCAAAGCCTCCAGAGACTGCCTCTGTCTACAAACTGATAGGCTTTTGTCTTGAATTTCCTTCAGGCAATCACAGGTGTGGCAAGAGTTCTTTTCAACAGGTTGGGGCCATTGCTTCTGCCTGGAGGCTAATTGTTATTCCCAGTCTCTCAATGGGCTTGAGCAACTCCTCTAGTGAGGCAAGGTGTTTTCCAATAGAGTGGATCAGCTGTCTTTCTCCCCCCCCCCCCCCCCACTCCAGGCAAAGCTGCTTTTTTAGCTAATTCTTGCCTGAGGAAGATGGCCTCCCCAGTGTGAAGAAATGTCTCAGCACAGGAAACCAGGGTGTCTGCCTTCTGAATTCTACCCCCAGAGCTCCTGATCCTGGCTTCTGCTCACTTAGCTCTAGTTCAACCTGCCCTCCCTTTGCGGGAGCACAAGGTGGGTGGCTTGACAAGGAATTTTGTGCATTAGCCCTTTAAGAGGGTGCCCGAATTTCCAGCTTTTCTCTCCCTGGCCAACAGCAACTCTGCTGCTTTTCACAGCCAGATGTTATGTGGGTACCCTTCTCAGTTCTGGTGCCCTCTGCAGGGGGGCCCAGCTGGGGGGTTAGATTCCCGAGTTCTCAGTGGGAACCCCTCACAGCTGCTGTGGGTGGTGCCCGGAACTTCAGCTTCTGTCTGTGGGTGCCTAGCCAGCCCTTTTGCGCCTCCGCCCCTCTTACCAGTCTCTATGCAGTCTCCACTTTTAGTCCTCAGTTATCAGGGTTCTTTCCAGCGAGTCTTCTATTGATTATTCAGGAAGTTTTTCTGTATTTTAGTTGTAATTCCAGTTTGGCCCTGGAAGCATGTCCCTGCAGCATCCACTTACTCTGCAGCCATTTTTAATCCTTTCTTATTTTTTCCAGCTCTCAACTTCAGCTCTCATAGGTATGCCAGGCTTTCCAAATCATAAGACCTTACCTCTGTTCTGTTCTCCAGTCTTGAATTTGCAACTGCCATCTGAATGGGTTCCCTTGGTTATTTTACACAAAGCCAACATGTCACACTGTCATATCCTTTTCCCTTTCCACTTTCTTCTGATATCGTTTATTCTCTGAATGGTATTGTCATTTGCTTAGTCATCTAGACTCAAAACGTAAGAGTCTTTGACTTCTCTCTTTCTTTAGTCATCCTGTCTTCAATCAGTTTTCCCTACTGGGATGACTCAGCTTTTCGAGGTAAAGGACTATGGCTTATTTATTTTTTCTGTCTCCAGCCCCTAGCACAGTGTCTGGTAGACACACAGTAGATGCTTAAAACATGCTGTTTGAATGGATGACCGATTGCACTATTGATATTATCTGTGTAATATTCCCATGGTTATTTTTTTTTTAAACTTTTCATTCCACTGTTTTTATTCTAGCTCAGGTTCTTGTTATCTTTGATCTGGACTCCAATAATGATCTCCTGATTGTCTTCATTGTTTCTCTTTTGGTAATCTACTGCGTGTATTGCTTTGAGATATATTTTCTAAGCACAGTCCTATTTATGTCACTGCACTCCTGAAAAAATTCAGTGACTCCTTGTTACCAACCAAATAAAGTAAAAATTCCTCTGTTTGAATTTCAAGATATTCTGTGATTTTGTCCTAAATAATCTTTATGTCCCCTTCTTTATTTTCTAGGCGAATCGTTACTTTCCTGCCTCTGTTTGTTATTCATATATTTAATAAATATTTACTGACTGTTTACTATGTAACAGATATCCTGCTAGGTACTGGAGAGACAGTTGAAAAGTGATAGTCTCAACTCTCTCAGAAGTCTAGTCAGGAAGAGAGATGTTAAATAAATAATTGCACATAATTCATTGCAGCGATGAAGGCATATGCTGTTGTCTTTTTTGAAATGACGCCTACTGTAACACTACATATTCTAAGGCTGTCTTTAAAGCCTAACCCAAATGCTCCTTCCTGGATGATGTCTTTCCTTATCTCAGCTGGAAGTTATTCTTCAAGCTCTGGTTCCACTTTATCTGTATTTTCTCATGATTCACCTCAATCTTTGCTTTGTATTATGTGTGAATATTCTTTTTCTTACAAGCTATTTCAATTGTTAGTGTGGAACTTGAACCATTTGCAAGTCAATCTTGAATTTCTCAGTATATTTCTCATTGCAAGTTGGTTGCATTAAGTAAGTTGTATTATGGATCAATCTTCTCAATTTTTATTCTAAGTAGTGCCTACTCCCCCCGCCCCCTATTTTTGTTGATCCTTACCCAAAGATATTTTTCCATTGATTCTTAGAGAGAGTGAAGGGAGGGGGAGAGACAGAGAAAGACATTGATATGAGAGAGACATTGATTGGTTGCCTCCTGCATGTGCTACAACTGAAATTGAACCCAGGAGGACCCTTCAGTCAGAGGGCCAAACCAGTTATGACTAAGTAGTCCCCTTTGCAAGGAATTATTAAACTTTTTGGGACAAATCTAATAGTATTAGAACATTTAGATTTCAATTAAGTTTGTCACTAATCATATTATAACTTTAGGGTAATTACTGAACTTTAAGTGAATAATTTTTTTTGGTTTCTTTTATTTTACTACACTATCTCATTTAATCTCCATAAGAGGCCTCTCAGGTAGATTTGGGAATATCTACTAATGCAGATTGCTGGAGTGTGGGCAGGCAGAAGAATACCATCTGATATAAAATATAAAAAGAAAATATGAGAAGTCTTTATTGAGACAAAGTTCTTGAGTTTATCAAGTTGGCCAATTTCTCTGCTAGCCTTTTCCTTCTACATTTTATTAATTGATCAATTGATTGATTGATTTGACGAGAGAGAGAGAGAGAGAGAGAGAAACATTGTTTTATTTTTCCACTAATTCATGCATTCATTGGTTGATTCTTGTATGTGTCCTGACTTGGGATCAAACTCTCAGGCGTATCAGGATGGTGCAATGAGCTATCTGGCCAGGGCTCCTTCTGTTAGTGTTGCAATTAACTAGTTATTAATAATAGGAAAGGAGCAAAAGGTAGAGCAGACAGTGTAAGCATGGCCATCTGGGCAGCTTCACCAGGAAGCTGTAAGTGTACACTCCCTAGGGAACCACTGGCCCATTCCCCACAGATCAATAGGGGAAAGGGTACAACAAAGGGGAGATGGACGTATGCACAGTAAAGTTGGGGCGATGTTGGGAAGATTCCTGTCAGTTTAACCTGGAACAGAGATTATTGGCCAGAGTGGGTGGAGCCACTGCAAACCTGTGAAAATTTGGGATACATAATCCCCAGACAAAGGAGTTTGCTCTCTTGGCTCTTAGCTCTCTTGTCCCTCTGGCTTTGCTCCTGCCCATGTTCCCTCCACAGCCATGTGGCCCTGTGGACCCCACACCCAATGGACTGATGGACTGCAGCTGAGAACACAAACTAACCTAGCCTGATGCTGGATTAGACTGCAGTCATGGAACGGGAACTCTGGGCAATGGCTTTAATCCTAGCTCTGCTGAAAGCAAAATGGAACTTTTTCCTTGGTGGGACAGAGGGAAATGGGACCTCAGAAACTCAGAGTTTGATTCCACAGAAATAAAGCTTTCTACAGTATCTCATCCTCCCGTGCGAGTCTCAGAAAATTCCTTTTCTTATGACATTGCAAGAACCCCACTTCTACCAGCAACAGGTAGGGTTGTGGAGAGCTCCTTACCAATAACACTCCTGCATTTTAATAACTCTCCTGATTTTACTTTCTACATGGTATCCTGCTGATTTTATCACGTGGAACCAGGGAGAGTTATTACATTTTTTAGTGGTATCCTATCTAATAAAAGAGAAACATGGTAATTGGCGTACGACCGCTACCCTTCCCATTGGCTAATCAGGGCAATTTTCAAATTAACTGCCAGCCAAGATGGCGGCCGGCAGCCAGGCAGCTTGAAACTAACATGAGGCTTGCTTGCTTCAGTGATGGAGGACCCCAACATTCCCCGCCTGCCGCTGCAGGCCTCTGAGCTGCAACTCTAAGCAACTATGTAACAAATATAGAAGCTAAACAAAACCCCAGAAACCTGTTTGAGTCCGCCGGGCTTCAGCCAGCAGGATCGCAACATTGTTAAGCAAAGGCCAGAAACCTACTTTCAGCAGCAGAGGCCTAAGAGCTGGAGCCAAGCCTCAAAGCTAAGGCTGGCCCAGAATTTAAAAAAAAAAAAAAAAGGAGTGGTTGGGAGCTTCAGTCACCCCCAGCCTGAAAACAGCCCTCAGCTCCTCACCCAGACTGGCCAGGCACCCCAGTGGGAACCCCCACCCTGAAGGGTGTGTGACCAGCTGAAAACAGCTATCCTCCCCTCACCCAGGCTGGTCAGGCACCCCAGTGGGGACCCCCACCCTGAAGGATGTGTGACCAGCTGCAAAAGCCATCATCCCCTCACCCAGGCTGGCCAGGCACCCCAGTGGGGACCCCCACCCTGATCCAGGACACCCTTCAGGGCAAACCAGCCGGCACCCACCCGTGCACCAGGCCTCTACCCTATATAGTAAAAGGGTAATATGCCTCCCGGCACCAGGATCAGCGTGACAGGGGGCAGCGCCCAAACCCCCTGATCACCCTGTGGCTCTGTGTGTGACAGGGGGCGGGGCCACAACCCCCTGATCGGCCCTGCTCTGTGTGTGACAGGGTGCGGCGCCCCAACCCACCGCCCCGCCCCCCGCCACGGGCCCTGCTCTGTGTGTGACGGGGTAGAGCCATAACCTCCCTATCGGCCCTGCCCTGAGTGTGAGAGTGGCGGTGCCCCAACCCCCTGATCGGCCCTGTTCTGTGGGTGATAGAGGGAGGCGCCCCAACCCCCTGATTGGCCCTGCTCTGTGCGTGACAAGGTACAGAGCCCCAACCCCCCTGATGGGTCCTGCTCTGTGAGTGACAGGGGGCAGTGCCCCAACCCCCAGATTGGCCCTGTTCTGTGCGTGACAGGGGGTGGCGCTGCAACCTCCCCATCGACCCTGCTCTGTGCATGACAGGGTGCGGCGCCCCAACTCCCCAATCGGCCCTGCTCTGAGCCCGACCAGGGGCTGCACCTAGGGATTGGGCCTGCCCTCTGCCACCCCGGAGCAGGCCTAAGCCAGCAGGTCGTTATCTCCTGAGGGGTCCCAGACTGCGAGAGGGCACAGGCCAGGCTGAGGGACCCCCCTTCCCCCTGAGTGCACAAATTTTTGTGCACCGGGCCTCTAGTTAATAATAAGTGTGGTAATAATCCAGTATGATTGAAATCATATGCTTTTAGTGGTTATGCAATTTGGACTACCTGTACTAGCTCTCTTCTTCTCTCTTTAGATTTTGTAACAGAAACTATCAGGTAACGAGTGGCATTGCTATGCCCACGTCAGAGGGCCTTAGTTTTCTGCATCGAATTGGCTCCTGTAAGGGTGGAACCTAAAACATTGATCTCATTATATCACTCATCTAATCTAACTATATGGATGGGCCAAATATAGTTCACATGGCTGTATTCTTTTATATAACTCCAGGGGATTGACTTTAAATGGGTGAGTTTCAAACAGATAACTAAAGGATAATTGTTTTTTTTATGTATGTTTAAAAAATCTAAGTCTATAACTATTTCACATAAATTTGATAAGGCAACAACATAAATGACAAAAGTATTATTCTTACAGGCTTATTGACTTTCAGCTTAAGGTAAGTCAGCTTTCATAACAGTAGCAACATTACAGTGATGAAGTAGCAACGAAAATAATTTTATGGTTGGGTCACAACATGAAGAACTGTATTTAAAGGGCCAGAAGGTTGAGAACCCCAGAGGTAAGTGGTCTAGATATTTTGCGTATCCGGTTGAAGTTGGCCCGAAAGCAGTCATTATCTGGTGCTGTTTCCTGCACACCTGGATTTCAGCTGTCATGGCATTTAATATACCTAGAGGTGAAAGGAGGGCCAATGGCAATGTTTTCTTGCTCTTATGTAGGTTGTGGTAGTTTTGCTCTCAGTATTATATCTGTGCCATTAGAATAGTAAACTTTTGCAGGACATTTAAACAATTTTTAATGAGGCATAGCATATAGTGAAGTATCTAAATCTTGTATACAGCTCAGTGAATCTAGATCAAGATAGAAAACATTTCTAACATCCAAGAAAGCTGCCTTATGCCATTTCTTAGTTACTCGGCAATCCTCAAAAGACAACTGTTATTGTGACTTCTATCTTTATGTCATTTGACTTAGTTTGTTTTTGAAATTCATATATGTAGGATGGAATCACTGTGGGTCAGTTAGTTGCATTTAGGTGTTGGCTGTGGCTGTGGTCATTTGAAAGCTCAACTGAGTTGGTTGACCAAGATGGCTTACCCACACGGCCCGCAGCAGATGTTGGCAGCTGTGCTCAGCTACTAGTAAGCTGTTGATTAGAATGCTTACATGTGGTGTCTCCAACATGACAATGTTAGGGTACTAGGATTTCCTACGTGGCCCAAGAATGTGCTTCTCAAGAGACTCAGGAGCTGAATGGCCTCTTCTGACTTAGTCTCAAATCAGACACTGTCACCTCTGCTTTATTCTCATGAGTACAAGCTAATCCAGAATCAATGCGAGGGCACATAGATTCTCCCTCTCAATAGGAGTGTCACAGAATTTGCAGATGTGTTTTAAAACCCCCACAGTCACCATAATTATAATGTACATTTATTGAATGATAGTAATGTACAGGTATTTTGATAAGCAATTTACATGAATTCCCTTATTTACTCCTCACCACAACTGATTTTTTTTTTTTTTACTATTTTATAACCGTTTTGTAGATAAGGAAGTAACACTCGGAGAGATTAAGTCACTTGCCCAGGGTCACACAGCTAATAAGTGGTGGAGTCTAGACTCCCACTGAGTTCTCTTTGACCCTAGAGTCCACAGGCTTAACCATTGCTGAACTGGCAACTTATTTTAAGCAGAACAGAATTGTGTTTTTGATAATTCATTCCTGGAAGCAGGGAGACTAATTAGGAAGCTATTACTACTCTCAAGTGCTGTTTAAAGTCTATTTTTACACAAGGTAAGCAATAGAAGGAGTAGAAAAGTAGGAGAGAGAAGGCGTACGTATTATGAACTACTTGCAGAAAAAGTATAACATTTTTAGGTCAGATAGAATTTCTATGGGTCTGATGATTTTGAATAACTGTTTTTGGTTAAAATTACTGGCCATCTTCACTCGTCATCTACCATAATGTCTTTGTTCATTCAGGGAGTCACACAGATTCCCTGGGTCTGCTGTGTAGCTTGTTTGTGCTTTTGGCAATTTCAAGAAAGAATGCAAATTATTAGGTTTCTTTTCTTCTTTACCAAAGGCATCTTTTTCAACTACTTATTCGACTTGAAAAGATTTGAGGTGTAGGATCCTCTGAGATTCCCTGTTGGGGGTTGGCAAACTATGGGCTGTGGTCCAAATCTAGCCTGTAGCTTGCTCTTTGTAAATAAAGTTTTGCTGGACCATAGCCATGCCCATTAATTTAAACATTCTCTAAGGCTGCTTTCATGCCATGATGTTGGGCAGTTCTAGCAGAGATTATGTGGTCCTAAAAGCCTATAATATTTACTATGTGACACTTTACAGAAAAAGTCTGTAGAATGCTGTAATATAACTAGAGGCCCAGGGCACGAAATTTGTGCACTTGGGGGGGGGGGTCCCTCAGCCCAGTTTGCACTTTCTCGCAGTCTGGGAGCCCTTGGGGGATGTCTGACTGACGGCTTAGGCCTGTCCCCCAGTGGGAGCGGGCCTAAGCCATCAGTCGGACATTCCCTGAGGGGTCCTTAGTGCTGCCACAGAGGCTGGAGAGGCTCCCGCTACCGTTGCTGTGCTTTCCAGTTATGAGCCTGGCTTCTGGCTGAGCAGTGCTCCCCTTGTGGGAGTGCACTGAGCACCAGGGGGCACTCCTGCATTGAGCATCTGCCCTCTGGTGGTCAGTGTACATCAACCAGTTGTTCTGCCATTTGGTTGATTTGCATATTAGCCTCTTATTATATAGGATATGAGACCTATGGCCACATGTGTTAGTGTATGCCTTAGTAGCAGAAACCAATGACTAAGTCAATCATCACACAGGTTTAAAAAACCCAGAGGTTCAGAGGCCTCTTAAAGGGATTCCAGCAAATATGGTAGAACAACCATTTTATGATGAGGCCAGATACTCTACTTGTTTTGTACTGTGGGCTGGATGTTCATTTTTGTTCACCAGGTTATTACTAGTAACTAGAAGTAGCAGGTGAGGGACCAGTATGTGACTCTTGCCCTTCACTGAGGCAAGAATAGATATCTATGGGTTATCCTTCATTTATTCTGTCTGGGTTTTTTTTTTTCTTTTCTGGAAAACCTTAGAAATATTTTTGTTTTTTTTTTTATTTTTGGCCTCTGTATGCTGATTTTAAACATTGTTACCTTTAGTGCCTCATTGTATCTGGGAGATATATTGGTTTACATTACTGTGCATTTCATTTACTCTCATGCCCTATTTAGGGCATTGTTGTTCCAGCCATAGGACTGACCCAGATGTTCACAAACAGGGCATTCAGAGAGATACCTTGAGGCACAGTGGGAATGTAGATCAAGTTATGCTTTGCACACTCATTTCTGTTAATGTCCTCAAGCTTTATTTAGGGTAAATGTGCATTCTTTCCAATTATTTTGCTTTTATTCCCTGCAATTTTGGAACTGTGATTATGCTTTTAGTAATGCATTTTCTCAGACAACCATAAATTTTGTCAATGAAAGTACTTCTTAACTATTAATGATGTGCAAAAAGGCCTTTTTATTGTGTGTAATTAAAGGAAATTAAAATATCTGTTAAATATGCAATGAAAGTTAATTTTATTAGCTGTCCATTTGGAACTAGGTTATTGATTCACTTTTCTTATGCATAGAAAAATGACATTAAATAATGTAGTGAATCTCCTTTTACAAAGAAGAAAAGTACACTATTCTAAGCATATATTTTGTCACATATTTTGTGTTTTACAAGTAACTGACTTTATTCTTTTAAGTGTGAGCATTAAATAAATACAGTGCCGTCATAGAGTTCTTTTTCTACATCTCACTGTTGAAAAATAAAAAAATAAGTCTTGCTAATTGTTTGTTTTTAGTTAAATTCATGATCTGAATAAAATTATGCTAATATATCACTTCCACTCCTTGTGAAATACAGGGTGTCCCCTCAAAAATGTAATCACACTTTAACAGCTGATAGATCAATTTTGAAAAGGAAATGTATTTTTTTTTTTTTTACAAATAATATATTTTTTTAAAATATATTTTATTGATTTTTTACAGAGAAGAAGGGAGAGAGACAGAGAGCCAGAAACATCGATGAGAGAGAAACATCGATCTGCTGCCTCCTGCACACCCCCAACTGGGGACGTGCCCGCAACCAAGGTACATGCCCTCGACCGGAATCGAACCCGGGACCCCTCAGTCCACAGGCCAACGCTCTATCCACTGAGCCAAATAGGTTTTGGCGAAAAGGAAATGTATTTTAATAAACACTGCCTTTATAATTATTCAAAGTGTGTGTATCATTTTTGGGGACACACTGTATTGTGAATTATTCCTCAATAAAGCTGAAAAAAAAAGGTGGATTTTAGATCTGAAAGACAACAGCTGTATTTTACTAGGAGGTACTTTTTTTTACTTTCTCTGAGTAAGTGGGAATGAGATTTCTTCTACACCTTAAGCTTGTCCTCTCTACCAGCCTCTGTGGTGACCCTTGACTCTTGGGATTTTCTATTCCTACTTAATAGGCCTTATGGCTCATTCTGAGAATTTAGTCAGGAAATGGAAGCTGCTTCCTCTCTAAGAATAAGCAACTGATCTTAGTGTTTGATATGTTAGTCAGTCAACCAGCCTGGCCCTTCTGACAATATTGGCAACAAACTGAGCTTGCATCTTATAAAAGAGTGTGAGTGTGTGACTGATTCTGGTGTGTTTCATATTGCCAGTAGTGTTCTGGTGTTTAGAATACTTAAGTTCACCTCTTATGCTATGTGAGCAACCTGAATGGTATAAGAAGGAAGATGTTACTCATTTCTCTGTAACAATATTAACATAAACTTAGTGGTTTAAAAAAATCATTTATGGTCTCACAGTTACTGTGAGCCATAAGTCTGGGAACAGCCATCTGAGTCCTCTGCTGAATATCCCCCAAAACTTTAGTCAGGGTGTTTGCTGGGACATAGTCCTCAACTCAGGCTTGACTGGGAAAGGAGCTGTTTCCAGACTTACTCAGGTTGTTGGTAGAATTTAGTTCCTTGTGGTTGTAGGACTGAAGGTTTTGGCTTCTTGCTGGCTGTCAGCTGGGGCCAGCTTCAGCTCCTAGAAGCCTCTTGCAGTTCCTGGTCACGTGGCATTTCCCACTGTAGCCACTTGTTTCCTTAAAGCCAGCAAAGGAGAGAGCCTCCACCAAGATGGTTGCTACAATCTTGTGTAACATAATCGCATCATTACATATAAGTAATCGTGTATATCCTATCATCTTTGCTGAGTTCTTCTGGTTAGAAACGTCACAGGCCCTGCCTACACAAGGTGGGAGGGTCACACAAGGGCAGGAGGACGAAGTTGAGGATCATGGGGGCCACCTGAGGAGTCTGTTTGCCGCAGAAGGAAAAGAAAAATTGAGTTGTTCCTGCCCTTAGGATTGTCCCCCCCCCCCATTTATTATAAATAACTTGAGGGCAGGATTCATGTTTGATTAATGAATCTTTTCCTCTCCATCATTACCTACTATACAGTATTTTACACCTAATAGGGACTCAGTTGGTATTTGTTAACTTAATTAACTATTATGCTATAAAACTATCAAGCAAAGCTGAAAATCTTGTTTTTGGCTGGACAGTCAGTTTGTAAGTTGAACGCCATTGTTTATAAACCAATTATTCATAGAAATGCCTATTTTATCATCTCTACCATCAAACAGTACCTTTTAATAAATATGACTTTTCTCAGAAGAAGCTATGCTGGTATTCTGTTTAAAATTGGAGAATACAGAGCAAGAAGCAGCTGAAAATCTACTCAAATGTTAGATATAATGGGAATATTTTAGTATATGAAAAATTAAAGCTTGGCTTAAAGCCAGCTCTACCGTGGGAAGAAAAGAGTGCCTGATAGGTGACAATTTTATGTTTTAACTTTTATTAGGTTTTCAGAAATAAATCTTTTATGTTTTATTGCACTTAATGAGTAAAATCATTTGAAATCATTGATCTTTTTCCTCAGGACACTCTTTGGAAAACTTAACCTTGATCCATTAGGCACAAAGGAAATGTTTATAAGGCCCAGCTCTATTATCACAAGGTAGGATGAAGAAGGGTAGCTTTAGACCCCAGAACCAATATTTATTTCAGTTTTTTTTTGGTTTGAGACTCCTTGACCATGTAGGTAGTAAACATTTAAAGCCAAAAGATTTGAGGGGAGGTCATAGAGACTGTTTCATATTCCCCACAGCTGAGGCAAGTTTCTTTTTCATCTTTTTGTGTGTCAGTGATACCCAAGCAGATAGCCTTTCAAAGGTTCCAGCTTTCTATAGATTCTTGGATCTCATCTGGTCAAAGGCTATAAAGACCCAAGCCCACTGGTTACCTGACTAGAAAACCCCCCAAGGTGACTACAGGTAAGCTCCAGGGTGATTGCTTTGGTTAGCAGTTGCATTCTGTTTTTGGCCTCCAGGGGTTTCAATGATAGTCTTGTGAGCGCCTAGCTCCAGTATGCTATCCACACAAGGCATCATTTATTTTCTTTGTCCTCTTTCTGCACCACTATAAGTCTTCCTACAGCCACCTCTCACCCTTTGTCATGCCTTTCAGTGGTATTTATTCTAGGTGCTGAGGATACCACCAGGGAAAACAAAACAAACAAAACAGATGAGTCCCATGTTCTCATGGAGCTCATGGTTTTTTAAAGGGGGAAAAAATAATAAACATATACTATATCAGGTGATATAAATTCTATGAGGAAGAGTGAGCAGGAATAAAGAAATAATGAGGGTGTGTTTCACATACAGTGGTCAGATTAGGCCTCATTGATAGAGTATTTGGTAGGATAATGTCAAAGATTGCAGGTATTAATGATACATCTGTGCAATGAGCAGCTCATCTTGATGTCCTAAGTAGTGTGAACTCATCAGCTGAGCTAAGAAGTTGGATATTGCTTCAATATCTCAAATATTAATGAAAGGTTAAAAAGCTAATGAGGACAGTTGCTTGAGTACTGTCAGTCTTACTGTTTCCTATGATAAATGCTGCCAGTATTGAATAATAAATGAATCTATAAGATAAGGCACCAAGAAGCTACTCTGAAATGCATTATAAACTCATCTTTCTCCAAAGTCTGTTGCTTCTCCTGCATTCACTGTCTCTGTGAATGGCCCACCACCTTCCATCGTGTTGGTTGTGCCATTTGTTTGCTCTTCCTTCATTCAGTGTGCACTTAAGTACCTGCTTGTGTTAGGCACTGAGAATCAGGGCAGGGACTAGGCTGAGGTAAATGAGATATGTGCCTTGGCTAAGAGGTGGCAAAACTCAGTAATTGAGGTGAATAATATTTTAAGGCAATATTTTTAAAAATCAGGATATAGCCCAAACCGGTTTGGCTCAGTGGATAGAGCACCGGCCTGCGGACTGAAAGGTCCCAGGTTCGATTCCGGTCAAGGGCATGTACCTTGGTTGCAGGCACATACCCAGTGGGGAGTGTGCAGGAGGCAGCTGATTGATGTTTCTCTCTCATTGATCTTTCTAGCTCTCTATCCCTCTCCCTTCCTCTCTGTAAAAAATCAATAAAAAATATTAAAAAAAATAAAAATCAGGATATATACAAAAATGTCTATGATGAATAAAGTATCAAACTTTTAAGTCAAGAAGGGATTCAAACCTGCACTGGCCTGAACACCATAAACCCATTGGGGGTGCCTCATTTTCCTCACCTTAGCTCTGGTCCTGCTGGAGATAGAAGATGGGGGGGAAAAGCCAGAATGTCTGCCCATAATGAGTTTTACCAATAGAGGAAGAGAGACATGTGAACAAATAAGCACAAAAATGAAAGTCCACCAAGGTACAAATAAAATAGGGGTTCAAAGGAGATGTTTCTACTGAGGGGACATAAGAAGGACCCTGAGTCATCCTAAATGTCTCTTTCTTTCTTACTTGACCAAGTGTTGACCTCCTTTCAAAATCCCTCTTGAATGTCCCTTCCTATTCTCTGTCCCCATAATTAATGCTATTTCATTAACTTGGTCTCCCCTGGATTACTCTTAGCTGGCCTAATGTCAGAAAGGCTTTGTTAAGACACAGGTATGACCATGACACTCACTTATTTTAAATCCTTTCATAATTACCAGTTGCCTTCATTTTAAGTCTTGAATCTAAAGCATTTAATGATCCCATCTCTGCCTTGATCTTGGCATTCTCCCATGGATTTGGATTTATCAAACTCTGCATGGTTCTCCAAATGCTTTTCATATGTCATCTTCTCTTCTTCCCCCAGCTAACTTCTATACATACATTAGCACTCAGAACAGACATTACCTCCCAGGGCTATGGTTTATATGTCTATATCTTTGGTGCCTCATACAGGCAATTATTATTTATAAAATAGCTATATCAACCTGGCTGGAGTGGCATAGTGGTTGAGTGTTGACATATGAATCAGGAGGTCATGATTCAATTCCTGGTCAGGGCACATGTCTGCTTTGCAGGCTCAATACCTTGTGTGGGGTGTGCAAAAGGCAGCCAGTCAGTGATTCTCTCTCATCATTGATGTTTCTATTTCTCCCTGCCTCTCTGAAATCAATAAAATATATTTAAAAAAGTAAAATAGCTAGATTAGCCTTGGTGAGAGAGAGCACATGCTTTTGTGCCCATGCATAGTGTTCATCCTTGCCACCACGGCTGTTCTGTTCACAAGTTCACTGTGTAAGCATTGACATGGCCAAGGATAGATAGAGACTGGCTGACATTCACTGGGTGAGGCATCTTTTCTATCTGGTTGTTGAGTGCTTCTTCTGCTGTAGATGCTCTCTTGGGTATTTACACTTTGTGTCCACTTCTATAGTCACCCATATGCCTTTTACTTCAGGCCTCCTTGTGTCTGATCATCCATTATTGTTCCTTACAGGCCTCTGATCAGTTAGCAGAGCCATTAGCCATTGCCCAAGAATTCATATATATCCTTACCTCAAAACACTTCTCTCATACAAATTTGATGACACTCTGCTTGAGGTAGAATTTCCTTTCACCACTGTCCTTCAGAACAATACGACTCAAACGCACCATGTGAAGGACCTTTTATTTGGGTTTTGTTTTCAGTTCATCATGATTGATCCTTTTGTAAAATATAAAACCACACACTCCATTATTTCATCAATGTCAAATTGCTGTAAATGTTTCCAAATGTGTCCTCTCACTTTTTATACCTGTTTTTACTGTATATCTTGTTGGGGAATGATAGGAAATAGTTTGTGAACTGGCTCTGGTCTGTGGACCACCTTTTGGGTTACACTGTGGTAGTTCTCTCCTGCATGGGGCTATACCATGTGATAACAGTGTGCACTTAAGTACCTGCAGCGGCCGGTGCATCTTGGACCAACATATTGTGCTGACCCATCCATGAGCTGTATGGTTTTAGCAGGAGCTACTCTTTGATAGTTGCACAAACGTTTGTTATTTCACCCGGTTGCAATGTTCCCTCTGATTTATTATCTGAGCCAGGGGCTAGGGGAAGCTATATCAGGGGCTTCTATTGTCTCTTTATATCATAATGACCCTTCTTTCATAGTGTTTGTGTCCTGACTGCTGCTGAGTATATCCATTCCAATTATGTACCAGATGCATGACAAGGTGCATGACTAGATGGTGAGTTTGTGGACACTTTGGGCCAGGCTTCTGTTTATTTTCTGCCCTTCATATGCCTCCACTCTAACTGGGAGTCCATCAAGGTATTTTGGGTACTAATGTCCAATAGTCCCTGGAAGGGTTAGGTGTTATTCTTTCACCAGTGTTGATTTACTGGAGTGAGTGGCTGCACATGCCCTTGGAGAAGGATTGGAGAAACATTGACTTTTTTCTTTTGCTTAAGGGAACTCAGCCTGTCCTTACATTGGTGCATTCTATGTCTCTTAACTGGCTTACATCTGGAAACTGCGCATAAATCTTACGTGCTTCAGTTATTGGTTTTTTTTTTTTGGCCATATAAGTCAAGAAATAGTTTCATTCACTACTTGTTATGGGTTGAATTTTGTCCCCCTCCCCAAATTCCTATCTTGAAGTACTAAAACCTAGTACTTCAGAATGTGACCTAATCAGGAAATGAGGTCATTACTGATATAATTAGTTAAGATGAGGCCATATTGGAGTAGATTGGAACCCTAATCCAGTATGACTGGTGTTCTTAGAAAAAGGATACATTTGGACATAAAACATAGAGGGAGAATGCTATGTGCAGATGAAGACATTGATCAGAATGATGCTTCTACGAGCCAATGAATGCCAAAGCTTGCCAGCAAACCAGCAGAAGACAAGGGAGAATCACGGAGCAGATTCTCGCAGCCCTCAGAGGGAACCAGCCCTGCCGACACCTTGATCTTGGAATTCTAGCCTCCCAAACTGTGAGACAATATCTTTTGTCTCTCCGTTTGTGGTACTTTGTTGTAGCAGCCCTAGCAAACGAATGTACTACCCACCTCTTTGCTCCTACAAAATACAATGGCCAATGATTTAGCAGCCATAGCTGCAGATCCTTGCAGATTAAGTTGCTCTGGCCCCTTCTTTGACCTTATTCCCTGTTACAGCAAATATACTCACCGCATTTCTACTAGTTAAGTGCTACCTCTGGGGGCTGCTCATTTGAAATACTGTCACTCTCATTGTCCTCCCATTAGTGTTTTAGGATTTCCTCAACGGTTTCATGCTAGGGTCACAGGAGAGTGGCTCCATATTGATGCACTTTCCTTTCTCTAGCCTTCTTGCGCCTGCCTCAGCTTCACACCCTCAGATCCACTTCCATATGTGTGCCCCCAGTTCTTGATGACACAGCAGATAGGCTTTTTTGGTGCATAAGTTGTTTCTTCTCGGAGCAGGGACTGTACTTCACAATTAGAGAGATTATGAGTAGAATTCGACCCTAGTTTTTTTTTTTTTTTTTAATTAAATGTATTTTTGTTGATTTCAGAGAGGAAGGGAGAGGAAGAGAGAGATAGAAACATCAATGATGAAAACTGTGATCTCCGGTTCCTAGGTTGATGCTCAACCACTGAGCCATGCCGGCAGGGCCCCACCCTAGTTTTTAGTCTAGAGGCCCTGAGGGGAGGCAGAGCAGACCTTGAGGAGGATGTCTTCTTCAGGTACAGCCTTTGCAAAGTCTCCAGGCATCTGGAGGCTGCTTTAATTTATAAAAGGGAAGGGAGTGGATCCTTGCAGCCCAGAGGGTCAGCAGAATCTGAGAGGTCACATTCTCTCATGTGCACCCACCCAAATATCACCGTCTCACTATCCTACTCTCCCTATCAGAACCCTAATTGCCTGGGAGGCCTGCTGGGGCTGTGCTTTCAGTTTTCTTTTGGATTCAGGTACTCAGTTGAATCATGGACCTGTTTTTAACTATTGTCTGCTCTCTGGGTACAGGAGATAAGGTTCACTTAAATGCTGACATGGATTTTCTCTGGTGTCTGCAGTATGCCCTGAATGAACGCGTGGCTTACCAAGCCTGCCAGTCCCATATTTTAAAGGTTCGAGAGTGGTTAACCAATACTAACTCCAAAATCTTTATAGCTACGACAAACCTCTATCTTTCAAGTGTTAGGGCTGTTGTATAAGCTTGTGCTTCCTCCTTCCTCCTGCACCACATTCCAGTGCCCCTCAGGTAAAAGTTTGAGTCATTATACTGCTGTTAGGTGTTGTGGGTTTTTACCACTCATTATCACGAGAAATGGAATCCTCAGCTGCCCTCTAACCAGCAAGCAACAACATTCCGGAATCCCATGCTGAGGGTCTGTTTTCTGACACCACTTCTATTACCAACAGTCATAATTAGAGTTTTTCTCCAAAAGCAGGCCCTGAAATAAGGATTTAAATGCAAGTAGTGTATTTGTGATGTAATTTCAGGAAGCCTCGGGAGGAAGTGGGGAAAGAGCTATGGGTCCTTCAGCTGGGAGTCTGTCAGCATCAGCATGACTGTCCACAACTGTGGTAAGAGAACTCAGAGAAGTCAAGGGCATGTGGGGTGGACGTTGCCAATCTTCTACATGGCCCTAATAAGGTTGCTATAAAGAGTTGTAAGGCAAGAACATAGAAATGAGCACACAAAAAGCACTCAGTAAATTTAGCTATTACTTTTTTTGGTGCTTAATGATAATACAAATTGTTTTTTATTTGATTTGTTTGCTTTTGCAGTATGAAAGGATTAATTTCAGGATACATTTAATTAGTGGTCTCCTAATGTATTTGCAGTGTGACTTAATTTGTGAATATTTCCAGACATTTCCAACTTTCCAGAATACTTCTATTTTGTTAAGTTGAGGTACTCCCATGAGCCCTGACTTGTGATTGAACTGTAATAATGAGACGACGACTAGCCTTTATTTAGTCCAGCATTTTGGTCCTGCAGTGCAGTTATTTTGAAGCTAATCTCTTCACCCCAGATTTTTGTACTCTCTTTCACTTCTTGTTAACTTGATGAAAGACAATGAGAATTTCTATTCTTCTCTATTTCAGGAGAAACTGTGTTATTTATAGGTCTCATAGGCCTGGGGAAAATCCTTACTTAAGGTGCAAATGGTAATTACAACTCTTTCTCAGGGGAAATGTATGGTGTACTAGTGAGACAATGCTATAAATTTAGAACACAAAATATAATGTTTCCTATTTTTGAATTATTGTGCTTCTACTTCTGTTTGATATCACCATTATTTTATCACCAGTTAGATTGAGGAAATGAAATTAATTATTTTTAAAAATTTTTGAAGGAATACTTTAAGGTACCAGTAATTTTATAGTTGAAACTTCGGAAGGAGAGGCAAGTTAAGAAAAGAATAAGAAAGAGTGAGTGTGGCAGGAACAAAATGCTTCTAGAGAGTTATAAAAAATAAGGGTCACAGAATAAAAAAGGTTTATATTAATGCTTCAGTTGGATACTGTATGTAATTGGAGAGTAATAATAGCTGGCGAGTTGCTGGGACAATTAATAAGTAGTCATTTGGTGTCACCAAGAGGGAAGTAAATTGAAATGTGGAAGACAGCAAAGGTTAATCACAAACAACTCATGCCAAACTAATTTAATGCCTTTGTGATATCCAGGGAAGCTCAGTGAGTACAGAAAGTCTAATCCGCTTAGTGCATATAGAAGGTTTAACACTCTTTTATGGGATACATTAGAGAGAGTGTCATAGGACATTTTATGAATAAAGTAGAGAAAGGTTAATTATAGGAATGACAGATCATCTATAGAAATAATGGGTTAAAAGAGAAATAATAGTCATAGAAAATTTGAATATACAGATAACTTTAATTAACATTCAAAATAAAATTGTTGAATTAAAATACTTTATTGTCATTTATGTTATAAATTGATGTCATTATATTAAGATACTATTGAAGTCATTATATTTATTAAGTATACTAATATATTATTTAAGTCATTATATTAAGATACTATTTGAATATTGTTAGCACTGATAATGGTGTTTTAGTTATACTTTAAAGAAGAAGGGAATCCTGTCTTATAAACATGCATATTGAAATATTTACAAAAAAATTTTGGTATCGGGGATTTCCTTCAAAGTGGGAGGGGATGTAGATTAAACAAGATTGGCCATGAGTTGGTGATTTTTGAATATGGGTGATGGTACATGCTATACTATTCTGTTTACTTTCTAATGTTTATTTTTTTTTCATAATAAAAGTTAATAAATCATCTGGTTTATTGCTAATTTTTAGTACCCAGCTTCATAAATAGATTTTAATTGTGCTTTCTTTTTCCAGTTATAGTTAATATGTTCACAACCTAGTAACAGTAATAGTCACAAAGACATAGTGAAGGACATAAACAAGTTCTTTTGGCAAGGTTGTGGGCAGAAGACTGAATTTTAAATATTTCATAAACTATAGGGATTTTTAAGCCAACAGTTACTTTGAAAGCTCTCTGGCCCAATTTCTAAATTTGTAGATATAGGGACTGGAATTTGGGTGGCCTGATTGGTTGGTATCATGACTCAGACTGGGGTTTGGGTGTCAGCTATTGGTTCTGGGATTTTTCCCTAGATGCCTGTCCACAACAGTGATATAAGATTCTTTTAGCTCACTGAGACTCAGTTGCCAAAACGGGAATAGCTGAAGTGGTAGCCATCTGCAGTGATCAAAGTTCACGTCATAGCTCTGCACCTTTCTAGCTGTGAAAATGCATGATTTATTCTATGACCCCAAATTTCAGTTTTCTCATATGAAACTTGGGAAGAAGAATAATTCCTATTGTGAAGATTAAAATAAATGGTGTATGTTAACATGAATAGTAATAGAATCTACATTCCAGAGACTTGGTGAGGATTAAATGGAATTTTGTATCATTTTTTAAAAGAAAATATTTTTATTGATTTCAGAGAGGAAGTGAGAGGGAGTGAGAAACATCAGTGATGAGAATCATTGATCAACTGCCTCCTGCACACCCCTGACTGGGGATTGTGCCTGCAACCCAGGCACGTGCCCTTGACCAGAATCGAACACAGGACCCTTCAGTCCACAGGCAGATGCTCTATCCACTGAGCGAAACCAGCTAGGACAGAAATTTTGTATCTTTAGGAAATAGTTGGCACTCAATGAATGCTTCATTATATTATCATTGCAGTCATTGTTATTGCTGCTGTTATTACCATCTTCATACTATACTAGAGGCCCAGTGCATGAATTTGTGCACAGGTGGGGGGTCCTTCAGGGTGGCCTATAGAGATTGGGTCCCACCTCGCGCCCCCAGCCTCACAGCCCCGTAGCCCTGCCTGGCACCCCGTCTTGGCCTGGCGCCGCCCCCTCACCTGCTCCAGCATCCCACCTGCGGTGCGATTGATTGGGGCCGGTCCCCACACCTCCGCCCCGCCCGGCTCCCTCAGCGCTGGGAGCTGGGCGACAGCCCCACCCCCATGCTGCTGCCTCTGGTCGTCCTCTGCAGGGTGATTGGTGGGGTGATTGGGCCCCTGCTTGCACCTGCCTTGGCCTGGCGCTGCCTGCTCACCTGCTCCACCACCCTGCCGTGGTCCCGCTCTCATTGGGGCCCATTGGGGCCAGCAGCACCTCCACTGCTGCCCGCTGCCAGCACTGCATCACCAACGCCCACCATGTTCTGCACCGCCCCCTGGTGGTCAGCACACAGCATAGCTAGCAGTTGAACTCCCAGTCTCCTGGTCGAACTCCCAGTGGAATGACCTACCGAGGGGACAATTTGCATATTAGGCTTTTATTATATAGGATAGGCAGTGAGATGTATCATTGGAGAATACATTCTTTCATTCTGTGGGCTGTCTTCTCATTTTGTTGATGGTTTCCTATGCTGTGCAAAAACTTTTTAGTTTGATGTAGTCCTATTTGTTTATTTTTCTTGTTTCCCTTGTCTGAGATTTTACTGCCTATATTTTCTTCCAGGAGGTTTATGGTTTTGAGTCTTACATTTAAATTTTTAATCCATTTTGAGTTTAGTCTTGTAAATGTATATGAAGGTGGTTTAGTTTCATTTTTTGTAGGTACGTGTCCAATTTTCCAAACACCATTTATTGAATTGGTTGTCTTTACCCTATTGAATGTTCTTGCTTCCTTTGTCAAATATTAATTGACCCTAAAGATATAAGTTTATTTTGGGCTCTCTATTATGTTCCATTGATCTATATGTATGCTTTTAGCCAGTACCATGCTGCTTTGATTACTATAGCTTTGTAGTATAGTTTTATATCAGGTAGTGTGATAGCTCCAACTTTGTTCTTTTTCTTCTTCTTTTTTTTAATCCTTACCCGAGGATATTTTTCCATTGATTTTTAGAGAGAGTGGAAGAGAGAGGGAAAGACAGAGAGAAATATTGATGTGAGAGAAACGCATTGATTGGTTGCCTCCTGCACGAGCCCCCAACCAGGGCCTGGGCTAGGGAGGAGCCTGCAACTGAAGTACATGCCCTTGACCGGAATCAAACCTGTACCCTTCGGTCCGCAGGCCAATGGTCTGTCCACTGAGCCAAACTGGCTAGGGCCAACTTTGTTCTTTTTTCTCAAGATTGGCTATTCAGGGTCTTTTGTGGTTCCATATACATTTTTTGGGTTATTTGTTCTAGTTCTGTGAAATATGCCAATGATATTTTGATAGGAATTGCACTGAATTTGTAGATTGCTTTGGGTAGTATGGGCATTTTAACAATGTTAATTCTTCCTATCCATGAGCACAGTTATATGCTTCCATTTATTTGTATCTTCTTCAATTTCTTTCTTCAGTGTCTTATAATTTTCTGAGTATCGGTCTTTTACCTCCTTGGTTAAATTTATTCCTAGGTTTGTTTTTCTTTTGGCACAATTGTAAGTGGGATTGTTTTCTTAGTTTCTCTTTTGGACAGTTCATTAATGGGGTATGAAAATGCAATGGATTTCTGGATAATTATTTTGTATCCTGCACTTTACTGAACTTATTGATCAGTTTGAGCATTTTTTTTGTGATACTTTTCACCAAAATACAGTATCATGTCATCTGCAAATAATGACAGTTTTACTTCTTCCTTTCCAATTTGGATGCATTTTATTTCTTCTTTTTGTCTGATTGCTGTGGCCAGGACTGCCAGTTCTATGTTGAAAAGGAGTGGTGAAAGTGGACATCCTGTCTTATGCCTGATCTTAAGGGAAGTGCTTTTAGTTTTTCCCCTTTGAGTATGATGTTAGGTGTGGGCTTGTCATATCTGGCCTTTATTATGTAAGAGATGGACCCTCTATTCCCACTGTGCTACCATAAGTGGGTGCTGGATTTTGTTGAATGCGTTTTCAGCATTTATTGATATAATCGTATGATTTTTATCCTTCATTTTGTATATGTGGTGTGTCACATTTATTGATTTGTGAATATTGTACCAACATTGCATCCCCGAAATAAATCCCACTTGCTCATGAGATATGATCTTTATTATTATTATCCTTATTGTTACTATTTTTTAATCCTCAACTGAGGATATGTTTTTCATTGATTCTAGAGAGAGAGGAAGGGAGGGAAGAGAGAGAGACGGAGAGAAATATCAATGTGAGAGAAAAACATCGATCAGTTGCCTCCTGTATGTACCCTGACCTGGAATTGAACCCACAACCCGGGTATGTGCCCTGACCAGGAATTGAACCCATGACCTTTTGATGTATGGCAGGATACCCCAACCAACTGAGCCACCTGACCAGGGCTGGAACCATAACTTTAAAAAGAATTCCCTTTTGATTCCTTTCAGGTCTAAAATTCTGTGATTTTATTTTATTTTATTATGTTGCTTAACTTGTTACTCTTTTGGGTGAGCTTTAAGGCTAATACCCTAAACAAGATATATATATATATACAGAGTCAGGTTTTTAAAGTTTTATTTTATTTTTTTAAAGAATGTTTATAGAGAAAAGAAAAGTTATTTCCAAGAGGCATCAGAAGCAAAAAGGAATGTTTCGTTAACCCCCTTGTTGAAAGTAAAGTCTGATTTTAAAAGGAGAGAATCAAAATAAAACAAAAATGGCATTTTATTTTATTTTATTTTATTTTTTTAAATATATTTTATTGGTTTTTTACAGAGAGGAAGGGAGAGAGATAGAGAGTTAGAAACATCGATGAGAGAGAAACATCGATCAGCTGCCTCCTGCACATCTCCTACTGGGGATGCGCCCGCAACCCAGGTACATGCCCCTGACCGGAATCGAACCTGGGACCCTTCAGTCCGCAGGCCGACGCTCTATCCACTGAGCCAAACCGGTTTTGGCAAAAATGGCATTTTAAATGTTATCACTTTCCACCCAAATTCTGCTGGGAAGAGCAAGGTGTCCCTCCCTGCTGCTGGTGGTTATGAGGATGTACTAAATGTACAAAGAACATGTTGAGCTTTCCTTTCAGGCACCTGGAACGGTAAGTGAAAAAATTTAGAGAACACGAATGGTTCTGTATTTCTTCTCTTTAATAGTTGAAAATTCCGCCATAGGGCTGCTCTCACTGGTCTTGCCATATCTTTAGATGTTCAATTCATGCTTTTGACATTAGCAGCCACTGAGAACAAACATGGCATATTTAGAGATCAGTAAGCACCTCCGATAGCTATAGCACAGGCAGCTTGGGGCTGGGGAGGGGGGATAGGGGCTTTGGGGAGGGGAATAGCTGCTGGGGGACGTGGGAGCAGAAGCGAGCCTAGGGAAACTATACCTTGGGGAAGTGACACACGGTACTGATGGTGCTTAAACAATGTTAGTGACTTCCTCTGAGAGGTTCAGGTGCTTGTTATGTAGCGTAACGTTGAAAGCTCACCATATTTCCCACCCTTACGAGCCTTTTGTTACAGCCATTATTGTATGTTCTGTTCCCTAAACATTGCCTTGCATTTTCTTGCTTTTGTGCCTGTTTTTACGGTGTATCCTCCCCAGATACTTGACTGTACCCTTCATTCTATATTTGGAAGCTCTGCCTCAGGCAACGTTAGCTTCCTTCTCTTTGCTCCCTAGCACCTTGTGGAGATCTTGTTATAATATAGCATAGTCCCTTGTGGTTATTGTTTACACATATATTTTTTATAGAGTTTACTTTTTTGAAGGGAAGGGATTATGTCTTATTCATTGCTATATTTTATACTCCTGGCACTGTTTGTAGCCTGCAAAAAATATTTGTTGGATGGAAGGTAGTGATAGAATATTCAGTTGCACAAAGGATAAAATGTGAAAATGAAGTCTGTTTTTAAAAATAATTATACCAGATGTTTCACTGGTTTTTACTTTGAGCCCAGTACTGTTTAACAATGAAAAGAAATATAATTCTGCAGGTATCATTCGTGAACTATAGAGATTTATGAAAATGTATACCATGCTGTCCCAGAGGCAGTTTGAAGTAGAGGGAAAGATGAATATGGTCTTTGAATCCATTGGCAAAAATAAATAAATAAATAAATAAATAAATAAATAAATAAATAAATAAATAAATAAATATTCATCCAGTAGATAATGAGTTATATTAGGTATGAAGCAACTGACCACCATCCCTCCCCTTTAAAATATCTTAACCACAAGTTTCTGCTCATTTTGCATTACTTCCCTGGAAAGGCTTTGTTTGGACAGAAGTCACAAAGAGAGTAATGTGGTAGTAGAGTGAATTTTTAAAATTGATTTTAGAGAAAAGAAGGGAGAGGGAGCGAGTGAGAGAGAAACATCGATGTGAGAGAAACATGGATCAGTTGTCTCCCTTATACAGCCCGACCAGGAATCGAACCTGCATCCTGGGTGTGTGCCTTGACTGGGATCGAATCCATGGCCTTTTGGTGTGCAGGCTGATGCTCCAAGGGAGTGAGCCACACTGGCCAGGACAGAGTGAATTTTTAAAAACAGAAAGATAATGATAAAGAGAATATAGTGATACACGTATCTAGACTATTTGAGTTCTTTCCCCATTCTTTGCCAGTCCTGGTTCTGCCTCATTTCTGGCTCTCTGGGTTGCTGTGCCCTTCAGGAGTGAGACCAGACTCGGTTCATCCCAGGCTGCAACAACTTTAGGAACTTTTCATTCCAGGTTTCAGTCAGTGGTCATTAAACGAGGGTGTATGCCTTGATCCCTAAGAAGCTTGATAAAAAAATATGGATGTCTGGACTACTCTTAAGAATTTCTGAGTGTGGCCAGAACACCCACAATTTTTAACATACCCCATAATTTGAAACCACTGTTGTGGGTCTTTCATTTTTACTATATCCCTGAGATCAAATAACTCTATATCACCTCTTCAAGATTCAGCTAGTCCTGGATTCTATCCATCAAAAGGCAGATGGATACCTAGATATTACTTGTTATGAGCTGAATTGTGTTTTCCCCTTAATTTATTTGTTGAAGTCCTGACCCTCAGTATCTCAGGATGTGACTAGATTTGGAGATAGACGCTTTTAAAGAGGCAATTACATTATAATCTGGTTATTAGGATGGGCCCTAATGTACTATGACTGGTGTCCTTATAAGAAAAGGAAATTAGGACATCACCATATACAGAAGGAAGACTATATGAAGACACAGAAAGAAGACAGCCATCTGAAAGCCAAGGATTGAGAGGCCTCAGAAGAAAACCAACTGGCTGAAACCTTGATTTTAGACTTTCAGCCTCCTGAATTGTGAGAAAATAAATTTCTGTTGTTTAAACCACCCAGTGTTTGCCCAGCTGGCATGGCTCAGTGGTTGAGTGTTGACCTATGAACCAAGAGGTCATGGTTTAATTCCCAGTCAGGGCATATGCCTGGGTTGTGGGCTTGATCCCCATTGTGGGGCATGCAGGAGGCAACTGATCAATGGTTCTTTCTCATCATTGATGTTTTTAATCTCTCCCTCTCCCTTCCTCTCTAATATAAATAAAAATATTTTTTAAAATAATAATATTAATAAACCACCCAGTGTTTGATACTAGCAAACTAATACAGTACTAATCATTGTGTGTCTCTTATGTACAAGGCACTGTACAAACATTTTATTGAATTTCCAGAGTATTTCCAACTTTTTGTGTGGGTGGAGGAAAAGAAGGAAAGAAGATGTAGGTGAGGAGCCATTCGTGAATGCTATGATATATCCTCCTTCCTATTGCCTGCAGACTTTAGAATGGCTTTTCTTATAGTTTTCATTCAGCAGAAATCAGTTGATATTCTTAATGCTTTATTTTTAATTAGAGGCCCGGTGCACAGATTCATGTACTGGTGGGGTCCCTTGGCCTGGCCTGCGCCCTCTTGCAATCCAAGACCCTTTGGGGGATGTCGGATAGCTGGTTTCAGATCGATCCCTGCAGGCCTGATCCAGGCAGGAGGGAGCCCGATCCTGTGTGTTGAGAGTCTGTCCCCTGGTGGTCAGTGCATATCATAGCTACCAGTCGACTGGTTGACCGGTCACTTAGGCTTTTATATATATAGATTGTCCAAACTTCTACTTGCTTCTATGGACCCTGGATATGAGTGAAGTCAACACACCAGTATTGTTTAACTATATATTGAAATTCTGGTACCACATGGCATTTAATGTAGTTACAGCGCAATTTCTATGCAACTGTAGTCAAAGAAATTCCAACAATTATTATTATTTTTTTTCAATTCAACTTAGCTGTATGTTAATTGGAAGTAGGGAGAACAGAAATATCTTATTATCTCCCACCTCTATGGACGACTATTTTAGATGCCATATTGGACATATAGTTGTCACATTAAAAGTCTACTTTAAGTTTTTATTCTAAATTAACAAATATTTGTTGTATATCTAAAATACACCCATTACTACGCTGGAAATTAAGTAGACAGAGGTGAATACAGTATGGTTTCTGTTGTAAAGGAGCATACACTTCAATAAATACAAAATAGGAAATAAGTGCATCAACAGAATAGAGGATAAGTAACGGGGGGGGGGTGATATTTTGATTAAGTAAGTAATCCAATTTAGTCATTCTGAAGCTGGATGGTTATTAGAATTACTAGGAGAGCATTTTAAAAATAGAGTCCCAGATTCCACCTCAGATCAATTGCTTTAGAGTTTTCGTGCATACATATAGGACCTTTGATTCTGTGTTTAAAAAAGGTTCCTGCCCTAACCAGTTTGGTTCAATGGATAGAGCGTTGGCCTGCGGACTCAAGGTTCGATTCCGGTCAAGGGCATGTACCTTGGTTGCAGGCACATACCAGTGGGGAGTGTGCAGGAGGCAGCTGATCGATGTTTCTCTCTTATCGATGTTTCTGGCTCTCTATCCCTCTCCCTTCCTCTCTGTAAGAAATCAATAAAATATATATTTTTAAAAAAAGGTTCCTCTGGTTGTAGTTTATATATCTCATGCTCAATGGCTGGAATACAGAAGTCTAATGGATCTTAACTGTAGTGTGTGTGCAAAGTACAAGTTGACACTCGGATAGGAAGATGGGTGATAGTCCATGTGCTGAGGATTGCCGAATCAGTTTTCAGAGTACAATGTATTCTGTGATTTAAAAAATATTAAGTGTCTAAAGATGTAAATGAAACAATGTTTTTAATCAAACTAAGGACTCTTTGAAGTTAGTGATAGAAACTCAACTCAAGTTAGCATAATCCTAGAAGGACATGCATTGGCTCATGGCATGAAAAGTACTTTGGTAGTGCCATAAAGCAGTGCTGTCCAATACGGTAGCCACTAGTCATATATCGCTAGTGGTCACTGGATTTTAAAGACTTAAATTTACAAAAAAATATACTCTATCTCATTAATTTTTATACTGAATACTTATTGACATGATACTATTTGGGATATACTATATTGGGTTAAGTTAAAATAATTTTACTTATTTTTAATATGACCACATATGTGGCTCACATGTTTTTGTTGGACAGTACTGCTCTAGAATCTTTGAAAAAAAGGGGCTCTATGCCTCTAGGACTCTGTCTTTCATCTCTGCTTCTCTCTCGGTTTCAGCCTCATTCCCTCCAATTACAGAATAGAAAATGGTGTTCCTACTAAAGAGGAAGGGGTACTTCTCTTCCAGATCCCATCTTGAAAATCCTGGGGAAGAATTTCGGTTGGTGCAGCTGAAGTCATGAACCAATCACTATGGCTAAAAGAATGGGCTACTATGTTTGCCTGCATCTAGGCAAAGTTGTCAGTTATTACAAGAACCACATGGGTAAATGACCTGGAGAGTAGTATGCTAAGCGATATAAGACAGTCAGAGAAAGACAAGTATCATATGATCTCACTTATATGTAGAATCTAATGAACAAAATAGATTGATGAACAAAAAAGACCCAGAGATATTGAAGCATGCAACAGACTGACATATTTCAGAGGGAATGGGGATTGGGGGGTTGGGAAGAGATTAACCAATGAACTTATATGCATAGTCCATGGACAGGTAATAGTGCAGGGAAGGCCTGGGGAGGGGACAGGACTGAGATGGAGAGGGTCAATGGAGGTGGGAGGACATCTGTAATACTTCAACAATAAAGATAAAAATTTTAAAAAAATTATCACATGGGTAGTCTAGGAGAGGAAATTCCCTCTACTTTCCCAAATAGTACTATTAGCTAACATTTATTGAGTGCTTACTATGTGATAGGCATTGTGTTAAACATCTTTACATAGGATTATCTCATTACAGCTATTTTAAGATAATCTGATGGGCATCTCAGATATAATAAACCTGAACCCCAATCTTCTCCTGATCTTTCCAATCATGATAAATAGATGAACATTCATTCACATAGTTACTCAAGCACAATAACCCAGGAATCATGCTTGATTCACTACCTTTACCCCCCCCTTCCTTTTATTATTTATCTTTCCTAGTTAACTCTTCTTTTTCATATCCATTCTTACACATAAGCCAGAATAATATTTAAAAAACATAAAGCACAGCCTGGCCAGTGTGTCTCAGTGGTTAAGCATTGACCTATGAACCACAAGGTCACAGTTTGATTTCCAGGTTGTGGGCTCCATCTCCAGTAGGGGGCGTGCAGGAGGCAGCTGATCAATGATTCTCATTATTGATGTTTCCATCTCTCACTCCTCCTTTCTCTCTAAAATCAGTAAAAATCTATTAATACACAACATAAAGCATAAATAAAGCACTTCAATGAATGAAATCTAAACTCCTTCTCAAACCTGTAAGGCCCAGCATGGTCTGTTTAGTTTTCCAGCTTCATCTTGTGTTATACCCCTTCTCACTCACTATGCGTTAGTTGCATAGGTCTCCTTTCAGGCCAAGCTCTTTCATCTCTCTGGCCTTCTCTCTTCCTGGAATGATTTTCTTGTTCTCTGGGTAGCTAGCTCACTATGTCTCAGTTTAAATGTCACCTCCTCAGAGCGGCTTTATTCTGAACACCTAGGGAAAGTGGATCTTCAGTTTCTCTTTCACTACCTCACCACACTGTTTGTTTTATAGCACTTTTCATGATTTGTGCTACTCTTGTTTATGTATCATCTGATTCCCTTAATGCAATGTATAAACCCCATGATCATATCAGCCTTTTATATCTAATTTACACTGTTCTAACTCAAGCACCTGTAGAGGGTCTAGGAACATATTAAGTGTTCAATAAATAGTTGTTGAATATGTGGATGAATCTTTATTTTACAGATGAAGGAACTGAGGCTGAGAGAAGGCAAGTAACTGACTCAAGTCATATACTATGACATGATGGAAACAAGTTTCAAACCCACTATTAATTGCCACGTCATAGGAAGGGAATGTTGTAGTGGGCCGACAAAACAAGAATCCTCTGGTAAACAGCACAATGTACTACAAAGCACTGGCCTTGGTATCAGAGGTCTTGTATTCATTTCAGGTTCTGTTCACTGGGGTGGGAAGACCCCATCCAGTCCACATGACTGAGAGTGGAGGAGGGATGTTATCCAAACAGTGACTGGGCGCTGTACCAGGAGAACCGGAAATAAAGCAGGGGCGGGTTGGGGTAAATAACCAATGTCCACCCCAGTATTCTGGTATGTTCCCACAGGGCACGGAGAGGCTGCCCAGACCTCTCCTTCAGAGGCCATTTCTTTTGTCACTGTCTTTTGAAAGTCACTTGAAGTCTTAAAATGCAATCATTTCTAAGGGATATTGAATTTGGAATGAAATTGTGGGGACAGCTGGCATCAAGATAATTCCTAAATATGAAGTCTGACAGCACAGACTGACAGTTGTGAGAATATGATAATATTTTCTACTTTAATAAATGCAAAATCATGGCTGGACTGGGTGTTGGGATTTTTTTTTCTCCCTTAGTATAATTGAAACTTTTCATTCATTTCCAAAAGTGTATCTAGGAATATAGAAATTATTCTCCAGCTATACTGTAAACTATGGTTAAAGATCATATAATTTGGTTTTCCTGCTATAAAATGTTTTTAAGAACATACATCTGTTTTTTAACTTGTGATTTTTAAAAAAATCCTTATCCGAGGGTATGTTTTTATTTATTTATTGGTTTTAGAGACAGGGAAAGGAAGATAAAGACAGAGGGAAACATCAGTGTGAGAGAGACATTGATTGGTTACCTCCCATTTGCTCCAAGACTGGGGGATGGAATCCACAACCTTTTGGTGTATAGATGATGCTCCAACTAACTGAACCACCCGGCCAGGGCTTAACTTGTGATTAATAAAAATATATATATTTTTATTGATTTCAGAGAAAGGGAGAGGGGGAGAGAGAGATAAAACATCAATGCTGAAAGAGAATCATTGATCAGCTGCATCCTGCATGCCTCACACTGGAGATGGAGCCTGCAACCGGGCATGTGCCCCGACCTGGGTATCGAACCACGACCTCCTGGTTCATCGGTTGACACTCAACCACTGAGCCATGCCGGCCAGGCACTCTAGCAGTTCTTAATTCAGTTCTGGGACAATATATAAGAATTTGCATTTTCATCCTCCTCTTTCCCTTTGATTTATTCTGAAGGGCATTTAGTCATCTTCCAAAAATAGTGTTATTTACTTTTCCAATTCTCTCTGCCAAATAAAGGACTCAAAAGCATTGTCAACTTTCAAGAAGTTAGGTGAGGCTCCTCTTTTCTCTTGAAAGAAAACAAACAAACAAACAAACAAACAAAAAAGGGTTAGACTCACAGTATGATCTTAGTGAAAGTTTTGATTTCTGTACACTAGATGTTTCCTGCTCAGGTTCTTTATTCATTGTTCCTAAGACTCTTGAGAAGCTATAGAAATTTGCAGGTGCTACAAAGACAGCCTCATTTCTTCCTTCCCAACCTTCACCTTTTACTTACTTTTCTTGTCCCATTGCATCAGCCAGAGCTTCTAGTACAATGTTCAAAAGGAGTGAGGAGAAGGGACATCCTTTCCTTGTACCTGATCTTAGTGGCAAAGCTGAGTTACTGGCCATCCTATCTAATAAAAGAGAAAAATGGTAATTGGCGTACGACGATACCCTTTTCATTGGCTAATCAGGGCTATATGCAAATTAACTGCCAATTAAGATTGGCAGTTAACTGCCAACAAGATGGCGGTTAATTTGCATATGTAGGCACAATGCAGGGAGGCGAAAGGGAAAGCAGGAAGAAGCCCCCTGCCACTGACAGTGATTGGAAACCCAGGGGGGAGCTAAGAGCTGGGGGGCAGGGCAAAGGCGGCCCTAGGGCCGCCTTTGCCCTGCCCCCCAGCCGTGATCGGAGAATCAGGTGCCTTTGCCGCCCTGGCCAGTGATAGCAGGAAGTAGGGGTGGAGCCAGCAATGGGAGCTGGACACGGTCGAAGCTGGCAGTCCCGGGAGCTAGGGGTCCCTTGCCTGGGCCTAAAGCGGAGCCTACGATCGCGGGGCCACTGCAGCTGCGGGTCCCCGCTGCCCGGGCCGGACGCCTAGGCCAGAGGCGTTAGGCCTGGGCAGGGGCGGAGCCTGCAACCGCGGGGAGCTGGGGGTCCCCTGCCCAGGCCTGACACCTCTGCCGGAGGCCTCAGGCCTGGTCAAGGGGCCGATCCGGTGATTGGTGATCGGAGGGTGATGAGGGTCAACTCCTCTGGCCGAGGCATCAGGCCTGGGCGGGGGGCGGAGCCAGGGATTGGGGGGATATGATGGTCCCCTTGCCCAGGCCTGAAGCCTGGGTCAGAGGCATCAGGCTTGGGCGGGGGGTGGAGCAAGCGATCAGAGGGAGATGGGGGTCCCCTGTCCAAGCCTGACACCTCTGGCGGAGGCGTCAGGCCTGGGCAAGGGGCCGATCAGGCGATCAGAGGGTGATGGGGGTCTACGCCTCTGGCCGAGGCATCAGGCCTGGGCTGGGGGCAGAACCAGTGATGGGGGGAAATGAGGGTCCCCTGCCCAGGCCTGACGCCTCTTTCAGAGGCGTCAGGCCTGGGCAAGGGGCCGATCCTGCGATTGGAGGGTGATGGGGTTCAATGCCTGAGGGCTCCCAGTATGTGAGAGGGGGCAGGTTGGGCTGAGGGACACACACACACACACACACACACACACACACACACACACACACACCAGTGCACGAATTTCGTGCACCAGGCCCCTAGTTAAGTATAATGTTAAGCTGTAGGTTTTTTGGTAGATTTTTTTCCCCCATCAAGTTGAGAAAATTTCCCTCTATTCCTAGTATACAAAGCATTTTCATCATGAATGGGTGTTGGATTTTGTTCCAGCAACTTCTAGGCTCAGCCCAGAGTGCACATTAGAATCATTGGGGGAGGTTTTAAAGTTATAGAAGATTGGGCTCTAGCGTGTGCCAGTTGAGACAGGTGATTCTAATTGGGTGCCATTTGAGACAGGTGATTCTAAGTGGCTCTCAACCTTGGCTGCACATTAGAATCATCTGGGAATCTTTTTAAAATCCTGATTTCCATATCAGCACAGTCCAGTCCAGCATCTGGCTCGCTGAGCTGTGTTCCCAGCTGCAGTCCATTGGACCATGCGGCTCCTAGGGTCATATGGCAGGCTGGTGTGGGCCACAGAGCACCTGAGTGCAAGGAAGCAGGAGCACACAAGAGAAACTAGCGAGAGAAAGTTTCTTTGTTTGGGGATTTTAACTAGGAGCTTAACCAATGAATCCTTCAGGATTTCACTGCTTGCAGGGGCTCCACCCCTCTAGCCAATGATCTTCGTTCCCAGGTTAGACTGACAGGCACCTTCCATATGCCACTCCTACTTCACTGCACATGAGTCCATCTTTTCCTTTTTTTGACCCCTTCCGCCAGTGATTTAGCAGGGAATGGACTGGTGGTTTCCTGGGAAGTATAAAGTTGCATCTTCCTGGTGAAGCTGCCCAAATGACCATGCTTATGTTATCTTGCCTCCCCTTTTCTCTCTTCCTTTTCTTTTTCGTTAATCCTCACCTGAGGATATTTTCCCATTGATTTTTTTTCTTTTAGAGAGAGTGAAAGGGAAGGAGAGACACAGAGAGAGAAACATAGATGTGAGAGAGACACATCAATTGGTTGCCTCCTGCATGCACTCTGACCGGACTGAGGATTGAGCCTGCAACAGAGGTACATACCTTTAACTGGAATCGAACCTCTGATCCTTCAGTCTGTGGGCCAACACTCTAACCACTGAGCAAAACTGGCTAGGGCTGCTCTCTTCCTATTTTAGTACTAGAGGCCTGGTGCACGAGATTCATGAACTCAGGGTGGGGTCCCCTCAGCCTGGCCTGTGCCTTCTCGCAGCCCGGGAGCCCTCGGGGAATGTCCAACTGACAGCTTGTTGGACATCCTTAGCGCTGCAGCGGAGGTGGGAGAGGCTCCCACCACCACTGCTGCGCTTGCCAGCTGTGAGCCAGGCTAATGGCTGAGCGGCACTCCCCCTGTGGGAGTGCACTGACCACCAGGGGGCAGCTCCTGTGTTGAGCATCTGGCCCCTGGTGGTCAGTGTGCATCATAGGGACCAGTTGTTACGCCATTTGGTTGATTTGCATATTAGCCTTTTATTACATAGGATTAGCTTGCTAGTTACAACAATAACACCATCAGAGTAAGATTCTGGAAGAGTTAAAGGTATGCTACAATTTTGTTCTGATATTTGGGTTCCAGTTTAAATATGTTTGGCAAGATACTAAAACATTGTAAAAGGACTGAACTTTGCTTCATTGTAGACTCTTTTTTTTTTTTTGGTTGCAAAAAGCTTTATTGTTTCATTTGGTTCATTGCATGGGAGAGGGCTTCAGGTTGGTTAAAAGAATGGCTAGTAGTTTCAGGAAGAGGCTCAAGTAAAAGCCAGACACCAGGGAAATACAGAGGGGCCTCTGAAAGGCCTCTGGGCTCCTTGGGCTCCTAGTCGTGCTTGAGGGTGAGCCTTTCGAAGAGATACTCGCCCAGCCCAGCCTGGGGGCTGGCCGGCCTGTGGAGGTGAGTCAGGTGTCACCCATCTTCTTGATGAGTTTCACCTCTTCATCCAGGAAGTGGTTCTCCCAGAAGCCACAGAGATGGTCTTTGTGGGTAGAACCCAGGGCCTGCAGCTCCGAAAGGGCCTGGTTCAGGTTCCTCTCCAAGGCCAGGGCGGCTTCCATGGCCCTGAGTTTTACTCACTCATCTTGGGAGGCTTCAGCACGCCCTGGAGAGAATGCGGCCACCACGCTTGTTTTGCAACTTTAAGAGATGCTCAGCGACCTTGCGCTTCTCCACCAACTCGAGGAAGAAGTGACCCACACCCTCCAGAGCTACAGCTTCACGGTCGAAATAGAGGCCCAGGGAAAGGTAGGTGTGGGAGGCCTGCAGATGAAGGTTGGCCAGGGGGTTGACCGCAGCCTCAACTTTGGTGGAATAATTCTGATGAATTTGGGAGCTCATGGTTGTTTGGCAATAAGAAGTTAAGGTAGAAAAAAAAAACACCTGGTGTGTTGACCGGTCCCGGAGGTGGTTCTGAAGGTGGTGCCTGGATAAGATGCAGGAGAGTGGCCGGACACTGGGAGAAGGGGTGTCTCTGGGTCTGTTCCATCCAAACACTGTTGAAGCAAGAGACAGATCCGGGACTGCTGAGGGCACTGCCTCATTGTAGACAATAAGTGATCTCACCAATAGGGTTTCTCTTTTAAGATGCCGTGACACTATGAAGCAGTGAACACCAAGTTATATTGTCTTGGAATACACTTCTGAAAGGAAATGTTGTTAGTGTTTTGGTAAGCACTCTGCCTTTAGTGTGGTCTTTCTCAGCAAGCAGAGTCATCGTATCGATTGGGGAGAAATGAGTGTTTAAAATGTTCTTAGACCTTCCTTAGTTGACAGACAATTGTGTTTAGAATTTAGTGTTAGAAAAATGACTACTGGTTATGTTAGGAACTTCAAGCAATGGTCTTTCTTGAAAAAAGAAATATCCCAAGTCAGTGAGACATATGCAGGAAAGACTTATTTTTCTAAACTTTATTCTTAGAGACATTCATAGCCCTGGAGAGGTAGTGCTCTTGGTCACGATGGATGGAAGTAAGGCTGCCCAAGTCAGATCACATACTTTGACATTTACTTGCTTGGGAATCTTGAGCCAATAAATTACCTTTCGGACGTTCAGTTTCCTTATTTTAAAGTAGGATCACACAACCTACCTCACATGATTTTTCATAGGAATGAAAATAATAACCTATGTAAAATGCGTGGTACAGAGTAAGTGCTAGAGTGAGCATGGTTTAGGGCCAGTGGGAATGTCCATGGGCAGTGATTAAAACCAGGACTGCGTTCTTAACACAGTGATTCTTGCACGTAATTATAAAGCAGATTTACTTTTTAATAAGTAAATACATTTTGGTTTACAAATCAGCCTCTAGAGCAGCGGTTCTCAACCTTGGCTGCACATTAGAATCACCTGGGAATCTTTTAAAAATCCTGATTTCTGGGCCTCATCCTCCGGAAATTCTGTTTCTTTGTTATGGGGTGGGGCCGCAATATTAGTAACAAAGAAACAGAATTTCCGGAGGATGAGGCCCAGGAATCAGGGTTTTTAAAAGATTCCCAGGTGATTCTAATGTGCAGCCAAGGTTGAGAACCACTGCTCTAGAGTATTTTGCCAAGGGGAACCATTTTGCAAGGGCTGGAACTTTAGAGCGAAGAGACCAGATCCTATACTCCTGCTGAAATCACTGAGATATTTTATCAAAAAAGGTGCAATTTAAAACAAGTAGTTGTGCCCTAGTGGGTTTGGCTCAGTGGATAGAGTGTTGACCCTCGGACTAAGGGTCCTGGGTTTGATTTTGGTCCAGGGCATGTCCCTCAGTTGCACTGATGTTTCTCTCTCTGTGTCTCTCCCCATTCCTTCCATTCTCTCTTAAAAAAAAAAAAATCAATAGAAAAATATTCTCTGGTGAGGGTCAATAAAAATAAATAAATAAATAAATAATAAAACAAGTAGTTCTTTTTGTCCATTACATAACTACACTTCCGGCCTTTTCAAGCCTGTTTAGTAATACATTACAGTGAGGAACTATCTACCCTCCTTGCCTTAGAATCCCAAGTTAATTTAGTGAGGTCCATACACTCCCCTGCAGAAAATGGTCTGGAGACTCTGATGCAGTGAATTACATTTGTGTTAGTGAAAAAGTCTTCTATAAGAACTTATAGTCTGCATTTGTAGTTGGCAGACATTTTTTCTTTTTGCCTACATATTTCTATGCAACAGAGGTCAGACACTTAAAAGCATGTTTCTGGTAGTGATTGTTATATAAAAGAATATTTAGGGTCAGTGCCCCTTCCTATTTCCACTTGTCATTTTCTGTTTTGTCTTTACCCATTTTAGGAAAAGTACTACACACTTTTAGGAGGAACCTTTTTTCACTTGAGTTATTACCTAAGGCAAGACTTTTGTCTTAAAAAAAAACAACCCACTATCAGAAAGCCACTTTTCTGTGCCTTCCCTTGTGAAATTGTGTTAGCTAAATCATTTTGGTTTCAAGGAACAGAGCCTTACCCCATCCTTCTTATGGGGAAAAAAGGATTGTAAAGAGAAATGTGGACTGAAACTAGATACTGCCTGGATCTCATAAAGCTCTGGGAGTTCATTCCTCTCTTAGGGCCTCTCAAAAATAGACATTTTTGGAATGAATGAATGGTTTTTCTCTTGTTACCTCTGCTCTCTCACCATGTCTGCTTCATTATCCTCTTGTTATTAACTTTTGTCTGTGTCTATTGCTAGGATGAATTCCTTATGGAACAAATATGGCTGATTGAGCAAATTATCATTGATCTACTGTTTGGGCCCATTGTATCATACTGTGCATTGGCCAGACTTCAGAGGGGTCATACTGGAGTCAAGTGTCCAACTTGGACTAATCAGTGATCACCAGCCAATATCTGCTTTTCTGGTCATGGGCATTGTGTTAACCTAAACCAATGATGGCGAACCTATGACACGCATGTCAGAGGTGACACGCGAACTCATTTTTTGGGTTGATTTTTCTTTGTTAAATGGCATTTAAATATATAAAGTAAATATCAAAAATATAAATCTTTGTTTTACTATGGTTGCAAATATCAAGAGGTTTCTATATGTGACACGGCACCAGAGTTAAGTTAGGATTTTTCAAAATGCTGAGACGCCGAGCTCAAAAGGTTCACCATCACTGACCTAGACTAACACATTGGGGATGATAGGTACTAGGATTTACATGTACGTCCACTACAGAATTTTAACTCCAGTTTAAATTAATAGGGCGCTGGGCTGGGAAAGAGGAGGAGAAGAGACATTTACATCGAGTGGCTGTTAATTGCAGGACACGTTGTTAAACCCTTCATGTGTCATTTAACTTCTTAATAGTACTGTATTATCAATTTAGTACTTTAATTTTAAATGCAAGAAAGTTCATTTCAGCAATGCTAAATAATCTTCTGCGGCCACTCTGCAAGTGTGTGGCGCAGTCTGGATGTAGCTCATCTCGTTCAGCCATACTGCCCTGGGAGTGCTTTGTCCAATGCCAATGGAGATAGAAAGCAAACCACAGAAATAATTTTCAATTTCCAAGTAACTACATTAAAAACGTGGAAATAAACAGGTGGAATTAATTTTAATATATTGAAAATATTTCCTTTTTATTGAATTTATTGGAGTGATAATGGTTAATAAAATTATATAAGTTTCAGGGGTACAATTCTATAATATATCACCCAAGTCAAGTTTCCTTCTATCACCGTATTAGAGGCCCGATGCATGAAGATTTATACAATTATGGGCCTTCCTTCCCCTGGCTGCCAGCACCGCCTTCGCTCAGCCCAGAGCCACCTTTCTTCCTTTCCATGCTGCCCAGAGGCCCAGAGCAGCTGGGCGGGGTGGGATGCCTGTGTTGTCGCCATGGCGATAACGCAAGCATCCCACTCCTGGCCCCTCAGTGCCTGCGTATGCAAATTAACCCGACATCCGTTTTTGGGTTAGTTTGCATTCTCATTCCTGATTGGCTGGTGGGCGTTGTGAAGGTATGGTCAATTTGAATATTTCTCTTTTATTAGTGTAGATATCCCCATTTACCCTCTCTTACCTCCCCCACCCCCCTTTACCTCTGGTAATCACCATAAAACATTTCAACATGGAGTGACTATAAATAATTACTAATGATGTATTGTACATTCTTTTATCTTGTACCAAATGTTTGATATCTGGTATGTATTTTACACCTACAACACCTTTTGATTTGGATTAGTCATATTCTAGGTGCTCAGTGGCCATGTGTGGCTAGTGGCTATCACATTGGACAGCATGGCAGTAGAGTATGAATGCCCATTGAACCATTTATTAGTGTTATGATCTTCATTGAGCCTTTCAGGGTATCAGTTACCAATTTATTAAATGGGGCTATTAATATCTTACATACTTGGAATGTAAGGGTGCTGCATTAGATCATTTATATAAGGCTAAGTTTAAAGATCTAAAATGGCTCTCTGGGGATATATTTTGGGGAACATCCATAATTGAGTTCCAGCTAATTATTAATACTGCTGGCCATTTTAGAATGATTTATCACCATAGTATGTAAGGTAATCTGTAAGTCATGCTTTGACTTTCTTGAAAGTCTCACTTTTAATATTTTTGACAGCTTCTGTAATGAAGAAACAGGTTTGGTTTCCGAGTGCTTGTCTGTGTGTATGTTTGGATGTGTGCCCAGCAACGATGCAAATTAGTATGTGCACCCAACAATGTGTGCCTGACGATCTGATATATACATATCATATACATATGTGTCCTTCAAATACCAACTAATTTGTTAATTTAGCTTATGGATATACAGTAGGTCTATCACATTGTCAGTTTCAGTTAATGTTAATGATTACAAATGAGGAACAATTAGTGAAATTGTCAGCCTATGCATGATCAGTGTTATTTTTTGATGGAAATTTACCAAGCAAGGAAAATTAGCCAAGCAAGGAACTTTGTTGATGGTATGTAATACATACCATTATATTTCGGTGTATATATAAATATATATATACACACATATACACATATGCTTACATTACAGATGCACATGTATGTATGTATATAGAGTGATATATATATATATATACTAGGGGCCCGGTGCACGAAATTCGTGCACTAGGTGTGTGTCGGTGGGGAGTGTCCCTCAGCCCAGCCTGCCCCCTCTCACATACTGGGAGCCCTCAGGCGTTGACCCCAGCCCAGGCCTGACGCCTCTGACAGAGGCGTCAGGCTTGGGCTGGGGGCAGAACCAGTGATGGGGGGAAATGAGGGTCCCCTGCTGGGCAGGAGAGCGGGTTGGGGGCGAGTCGCCCTGCCGGCCCGCGTGATCGGGTCCCAGGCGACCACCGGCACTCACGCCCCCAACCCGCTCTCCCGGGTTGAGGGCGTGAGTGCAGGCAGACGCCGCAGACGCCCCGCCGGCTCGCGTCCCGGTTTGCCGCCAGATCGGGTCCCAGGCGACCGCTGGCACTCACGCCCCCAACCCACTCTCGCGGGTTGGCGGCGTGAGTGCGGGCGGACGCCGCAGCCGCCTCGCCGGCCCGCGTCCTGGTCTACCGGCGGGATCAGGTCTCGGGCGACTGCTGGCACTCACACCCCCAACCCGCTCTCTGATGGCGCTGTACCATCCTGCCTGCAATATGCAAATTAGCCGCCATCTTTTTTGGCGGTTAACTGCCATCTTAGTTGGCAGTTAATTTGCATATCTCACTGATTAGCCAATGAAAAAGGTATCGGTCGTACGCCAATTACCATTTTTCTCTTTTATTAGTATAGGATAGTGAGAAAATAAAACTAAGATATATGTATATGTAAATATATACATATAGAATGAGAAAGATAAAATATTAGCAAAAAATAAGAATACAATAGAAAATGCTATATGTATTGGTTTTTACAGAGTGGTCTAAAAGTACTTATGGAATACTAACCAGTGTTCTAGCCACTCTGGTTGCTTGGATTCTGATAAAAACAATTTAAACAGTACCCTTTCTTATGGAGTTTACCATTTTATGAAAGAGGCATTGACTATGATTATTTAAATATAGATCTGCAGTGTACTTTTATAAGGAAATAACATTTAAACTGAGACCTGAAGGGTAAATAGGAATTAGCCAAACAAAATAGGAAAGAGAGGAAGAGAAGAAACATTTCAGAAAGAAGAATATGAAATTGTAGGATCTCAGAATGTTAATACAGAATTGAAAATGACAAAGACCAGTAAGATATAAATAACATACTTTTCATTTTAAAAGTTGGAGAACTGAAGCTCTTTGATATTAAGCTGTTAGTCTAAAATCACATATTAAACAATGGAGGTAATATAGGATCCTAAGTTACCCATGTCCTTGTTATTTTTAAATAGATACATTTGCTTTAAATTAAAAGAAAGTAAGCCCTGGCCAGTGTGGCTCAGTTGGTTGAGTATTGTCCCTGTACCAAGAGGCTGCTGGTTTGATTCCTAGTCAGGGCACATGCCCGGGTTGCAGACTCCATCTGCAGTAGAGGACATGTAGGAGCAGCTGCTCAATGATGGATGTTTTTCTCTCTTCCTCTCCCTCCAACTCTAAAATAAATAAAAAACATATTTAAAAAATTAACATACAATAAAATTCACTGTTTTGAGTGTACAGTTACATGAATTTGGACAAATGCATGATCATGTACCACAGCCAAAATACAGAAGAGTTCCATCACCCCCCAAAATGCCCTCATTCTGCTCTTTTGTTAGACAACGACACCTGTCCCCTGCCCTAACCCTGGCAACCAGTGATTTTCCTTTGTTTCTGTATTTTTTTTTCTCAGAATGCCATATAAATGGAATCATATAGTATATAATGTTTTGTGTCTGGCATCTTTGATTTCACATAAGCATTTGTAATTCATTCATGTTATATCAGTAGTTCATTCATCTTTATTGGCAAATGATATTCTTTTGTATAGATGTTACATGATTTGTTTATTCATCAGTTTAAGGACATTTGCCTTTTTGCTTCTGATCTCGGTGTTTATGAATAAGCTACTATAAATATTCATGCACAGGCTTGTGTGAAAATAATAAATATTTATTTCTTTTGGGTAAATACCTAAAAGTGGCACTACTGGGTCATATGATGAGTGTCTGTTTATCATATGGTATGTTTAACTTTATTAGAAACTTCCAAACTGTTTTTTGTTTTTCTTTATTTATTTTCCTTTTTATTGAGTTTATTTGGGTGACACTGGTTAACAAAATTATACAGGTTTGAGGTGCACAATTCCACAACACATCATCTGTACACTGTATTGTGTGTTCACCACCCCAAGTCAAGTCTCCCTCCATCACCATTTATCACCCCTCCCACACCCTTCTCCACCTCTCCCCACCAAACCCCACCAAGGGAAACAAAAGAAAAAATAAAGAAATGGGACTACATCAAACTAAAAGGTTTTTGCGCAGCAAATGAAACTATCAACAAAATGAAAAGACAACTTACTGAATGGGAGACCAACCATACTTGCCGATACATCCGATAAGGGGTTAATATCCAAAATCTATACAGAAGTTGTAAAAATCCAAACTGTTCTTCAAAGTGGCTGTACTAGTTTGCATTCCCACCAGCACTGAGAGTTTCAGTTGCTCTGCATCCCTGTTAGCACTCTGAAATGTCAGATTTTTTCCTCATTCTAATAGATGTGTAATGGCATCTCATTGTGAATTTATTTTCCAAAATGCAAATGCACTTTTTCAGTGGTTAATGATGTTGAGCATCTTTTCATGTGCTTATTTAACATCTGTGTCTCTTCTTTGGTGAAGTTATCTCTTCAAATCTTTTGTCCATTTTTAAAGTAAAGCTTTTAATTTTCTTGTTAAGTTTTGGGAGTTCTTTGTATCCTGGATACAAGTCCTTTGTTAATATATGATTGCAGATTCTTCCCCCCAGTCTATCTATGGCTTATCCCTTCATTGCCTTAATAGTGTCTTGGCAGAACAAAAGGTTTTCATTTTGATAAAGTTCAATTTATCAAAAAATATTTATGGACCATGCTTTTGATGTTTTATCTCTAGCAAAACCAATGTCACAAAGATTGTTTCCAATGTTTTCTCTAAAAACTGTATTTAACAGTTTTACGGTTTACATTCAGGTCAATGATATATTTTTAGTTAGGTTTGGTTTGCTTGAAATGCCTATTTTTGTTCCAGTACCTCTTATGAAAAAGACTGCCATTTTTCTATTGCTTTACCTTTGCACCTTTGTCAAAAATCAATTGACCATACTGATGTAGGTCTATTTTTGGATTCTATTTATGCATTGAAAACTCCATCAGACAATACGGTATGTCTTTGCTCTTAATTCTCTAACATTATTTTAAAGAGCTGGAGATGGAAGAATAGTCTATTATATTTACCCAGAAATTTGCCATTTCTGTTGTTCTTTATTCCTGATGTTCCAAGTTTTCTTTGGATTTCATCTCCTCCATCTGAAGAACTTCCTTTTAGCAATTCTTCTAGAGAAGTCCATTTTTAATAGATTATTTTAGTTTCTCTTCTTTAAGAATGTGTATTTCATCTTTATTCCTAAAGAGTATTTTCACTAGGTATAGAATCCTGGTTTAAGTGTTCTTTTCTTTCAGTGCTTTAAAAATGTGTGCCATTTCCTCTGGCCTCTAATAATTCTGATGAGGGATCCTCAGTCTTTGATATCATTTAATACCTATAAATAACACATCATTTTTCTTTGGGTACTTTTGATATTTTTTGCCCTTAATTTTCAGGAGTTTAATGATCACTGTCTAGGCATGGATAATTTGGAGTTTATTTGTGTGTGTGTGTGTGGGTTCATTGAGCTTGTTGAATCTCTGGGTTTATGTCTTTTGCTAACTTTGATAAATTTTGAGCCATTATTTTTTCACGTGTTTTTTCTGCACTATACTCTTTTTCCTCTCCTTCTGGGACTAAGATGACACGAATACTAGACATTGTGGCAATGTCCCACAGGTCCTGACACTGTTTACTGGTATATACTTAAAATTTTTTTCTCTCTGTTTGTTAAGATTGGATAATTTATATTGATCTGTCTTCAAATTTGCTGACACTTTCCTCTGTCATCATTACTCTGTTACAGATCCCATCCAGTGAGTTTTAAAATTTTGGTGACTGTATTTTTTAGTTCTGAATTTTACATTTGTTTCTTTTTATGTCTTATATTTCCTTGCTGAAACTCCCATCTTAGCATTCATTTAAAGAGTGTTTTTAATACCTACTTGAACGTTTTGTCCGGTAATTGTAATGTATGTGTCACCTTGACGTTGATATCTGTAAATTTTCTTCCCCGAGGTAAGCTGGGATGTTCCTGGTTCTCTGTAATGCTGAGTAATTATGTGTTGTATTCTGGCCATTTTGAATATGTATGGTGAGACCCAGGGTCTTATTTATATCCTTTGGAGAATGTTGATGTTTTTATTTTAGCAGGCAGTCAACCCAGAGAGTTCAGGTTGCAGGTTCTGGCTAACCCTCCTGTGGTTTGTGGTTTCAATGTCACTTCCATTTTTAAAGCCTTTGTAGTTCTATTTTCATCTGTCCCATGCGTTTCCAACCAAGTGTTGAGCCAGAGATCTGGACAGTGGTCTATGATTCAGCTCAAGTCTCAAGTCTTTGTTGTGGTGTTTAGGGTCATCTCCATGCAGCTCAGGATGAGCTCAGTTCCCAAGCTTCTCCTTCTCTATAATAGATCCCAAGTGCTTTTTGCCCCCCCTTCCCCCCGCCAAAAATACAGGGGCTTTAGTTACTCTGTTGTGCTACACATGTCTCATGGCTGTACCTACTTTCAGGGCCTAGAGCAGCGGTTCTCAACCTGTGGGTAGCGACCCCTTTGGGGGTCGAACGACCCTTTCACAGGGGTCGCCTAAGACCATCGGAAAACACACATTGAAGATATAATTACATATTGTTTTTGTGATTAATCACTATGCTTTAATTATGTTCAATTTGTAACAATGAAAATACATTCTGCATATCAGATATTTACATTGCAATTCATAACAGTAGCAAAATTACAGTTATGAAGTAGCAATGAAGATAATTTTATGGTTGGGGGTCACCACAACATGAGGGACTGTATTAAAGGGTCGCGGCATTAGGAAGTTTGAGAACCACTGGCTAGAGGTACATAGGCAGAGAAAAACAAAGAAACAAACAGCCGTGTACTCCTCCCTCTTGGACCACAGCTCCTCTGATAGGAAGGGAATTTTTCTTTTTAATCCTCACCTGAGGATATTTTTGCCATTGCTTTTCAGAGAGAGTAGAAGGGAAGAAAGGAGGAAGGAGGGAGGGGGAGAGAGAGAGAGAGAAAGAGAGAGAGAGAGAGAGAGAGAGAGAGAGAGAGAGAGAGAGAGAGAGAGAGAGAGAGAAGAAGAAGAAGAAGAAGAAGAGGAGGAGGAGGAGGAGGAGGAGGAGGAGGAGGAGGAGGAGGAGGAGGAGGAGGAGGAGGAGAGGGGAGGGGAGGGGAGGGGAGGGGAGGGGAGGGGAGGGGAGGGGAGGGGAGAGAGAGGAGAGAGAGGAGAGAGAGGAGAGAGAGGAGAGAGAGGAGAGAGAGGAGAGAAACATCGATGTGAGACACGACTGGTTGCCCCTTGTGCCCCAGTCAGAGGGGGCGGGGAACAAATCTTCAACTGAGGCACTTGACCAGAAATTGAACCCATTACTCTTTGGGTGCACAGGCCGACACTCTAACCACTGAGAACACCAGTCAGGGCAGAAAGGGAATTTTTTAAATTCAAGTTTTAGGCACCTATGGGTTCCTCCCTGTCACTGTTGCTGCTGCCACTGCCACAGGATTACTTGGGGACTAGGGCATGAGAAAAGAGGGGAAAAAACAGTAAAGGAAAAATGGGGATTTCCTCTACACTCTGAGTGTTAGAAATCCTTTTTTCCTACTAGTTGAGCCAGACTAGAGGGCTTCTCTGGAACTTTCTCTGTTCACATCTCCCTGTCTACTTTTGGTTTTGGTGAACCTGGAGCCCAGGCTGGGGGTTGCCAAAGGAAAAAGAGGAAACTACTTGTTCTTTTGAATTCTGGCCTTTATTTTGAATGCACTTGTTATTATTTACTCTTTGGAGCTCCCAAATAGCTGCCCTGTGCATTCTGTTCAGGTTTTATATCTGCATCGAGTAGGAGAGACAGGGTGGGAATACGCTTTTTCCATCTGACTCAGAACCAGAACCCAAAGGACACATACTATTAAAGTCTAGCTAATGGTTTTAGTGGAAGAAAAACAATCAGAAAATTATGTATTTGTGCTTCATTTTAGCTTTCACTTGTCCCGACTAATTGCTTAGTTAATTAAGAACTTCTGTTTTGATGGGGCTCTTGGTAGAGGAAGGTGAGTTTTCACTTTTATAAATCGTTCAATTCACACAAAGATGATAGACTTAGAAAACACATTTTCATATGATAAAAGATATCATCACAGTGAATGATTTGGGAACAATAGGCTTAAAAACTGTATGGTATTTTTATGTTTTGTGTTCTTTACTCATTATGGAAATGAGTATCACAAGTATACAATCATTCTGTAACACTGCCATTACGTTGCATTGTCATTTTGGAATGTGTCTTTAAGTTTGTTTGTTTATGGTACCAAATATAACTTAACTGGTATTCCATAAGAGAACTAAGGAGAACCTGGGAACTCAGATTTGAATGATGCTGTCCGTGGACTGTATAAGTTGTTAAGACCAAAGTCTTTAGAACCAGTTTACTTGGAATTAAATTCCAATCATCTAGCTTTGGCTGTGTGACCTTGGGCAAGTTATTTAACCCATCTGTGCATCATTTTCAACCTTTGTAAAATTAGCCGGGTAATATTACCTATCTTATAGTTGTTTCCAAGATTCGATCATTTAATACCTATTAAGCACTTAGAAGAGTGCTTGCCACTCTCACCGCTTTGGAAAATTGGATCTGTTGAAGTTAATAATAACAACTAGTATTCATTGATTATTCATGTGCGGATTACTTTGTTCATTTAATTCTCACACCACTCCACATTTCTCAGATTAAGAGATTGCTGTAAAGAGAATTTGTCTAAGACCATACGGTTAGTAAAATGAAGACAGAATGTAAAGTTAGGCAATTTGACTTCAGAATTCGTGCTATTGTGTCATATTCCTAGAAATGAAAAATCAACAATGTACTAACCTTTCTAAACTGATGATGTATGATCACCAGTACTGTCTTCTGTTAGCAGGTAGAGTTTTGCTGTGGAGCATGTTCTGTTCATAGCTACGAATGTTTTAAAGTTTTAAATTCATAATTAGAAACTTACCTGTTTAAAAATGGCAGGATAGGCCCTAGCTGGTTTGGCTCAGTGGATAGAGTGTTGGCCTGCGGACTGAAGGGTCCCGGGTTCGATTCCGGTCAAGAGCACATGCTTGGGTTGTGGGCTCGATCTCCGGTAGGGGGGCGGGTGCAGGAGGAAGCCCATCAGTGATTTCTCTTTCACCATTGATGTTTCTATCTCTCTCTCCCTCTCCTTTCCTCTGAAATCAATAAAAATATACTACAAAAATAATTAAATAAATAAAATAAAAATGGCAGGATAAATTTGACTAAAAAGATGGAACAACAACAACAAAAAAAACAACAACACACAAAAAGGGCAGGAAAAATAATTCTGTTCCTTAGAGAAATTGCTTAAAAACAAACAGTAACAATAGGTATGTACATTTCATCTTTAGTAAAACTAGGAGGTATTTCTAATCCCCATTTACAGGATAAGAAGATGGAAAGCAGAATTTGAAAATTTATAATTATTTTTTATTAATTGCCCTAACATTGCTACTTAAAAATCTATGTATAAACACTACTTCTGACTTATTGCAGTTTGTAATTATTTTGTGATCTATTTTCTGTGTAGACCGTAGGCTTTCAGGATGTGCCTGTCCTATCCAGCATTGTTTCCCAGTGTTTGTTACAGAGACTCGCATGTGGAGAAGCATTTGTTGAATAAATATAACCTGACAGTAATTTTGTGGATAATCCAAAGATCCAGTGGTTTTTTCCAGACATTTTTAGAAAAAAACCACAAAAAACCTTTAAGTCCAATAACTGAGATTTGCATGTGGTCCTTGTCAGCTGTTATGTAACATCACTTCGGTCTGTACACTTGGAATGGTTTTCCATTTCCTGTGCATTTGGTGCCATTTTACTCCTTTAATGACCTCTTCAATATTTCTTTCTTTCATGAAGCCTTTCTGAGTTAATCTTCCAAGTCTCAGCAACTTACTGTATGAGAGCTGTGGTTTACATAAGACTTTTTTTTTTCCCGAGTTAAAATGTGAATGATTTGAGGCAGAGTTTTTGTGGCTTGATAAGACACGCTTTACATTTTAATGAGTCAAATCTAAATGATTTAAATCTAAAAGCTGGCTTTCCATTCAATACATACAAGTAAAAAAGTCAAGGACTTCGAAAAATTTATTTTAGAATTTGCCAAATCCAACATTTTGAAGTGCAATTTAAATATTTAACCAAATTCTAAATTTCACTGCGTTTATTCCTCTCTGGCTAGAAGGTGTAATTAGACAAGAGACTGAATGAAAGTATTTTTCTAAACTATTGGATATCTTCTAAAGAATTTGAAGTCTTTAACAGTAGTTACCGATTCCCCTGGATGTATGTCTAAATTCCCAAGTATTCATTGTCATTCCAAACGCTGTGCAGCAACTTCATATCATACATCAGCATCTCCTTCCTCCTTCAGTGCCCAGAGTGGCTAAATGATTTAGGCCAGTGGTTGCCAACCGGTGGTCCACGGACCCCTGGTGGTCCGTGAGGTCCGAAAGGTTGGTGACCACTGAGGCTATTGGCTGATCCAAGGGAATGTGAAGTTGGAAAGGATCTGACTCTTTCTGAGTACTTCCTATGTGTTTAAAAGGAGACACATGTCAAATACTTGCTATGTACCAGGCATGATGACAAATGCTTTATGTGTATTTTAAACCACACCGCAATCCTGTGATCTGAGTTTCATTTTCCCCCTTTTACTGAAAAGGAAATGGACACTCTTTAAGGAATAAACAATTTGTCCAGTTAGAGTTTGGAGGTGGTACCTGAAGCCAGGTCTGTCTGGAACAGTGTGCATTCTGCTATCCTGGCATATCCAGTGCTCTCTGAGAACTTCAACAGCAGCATATTTATGCCAAAACTATTTGAATTAAGGCTTTGTTTAAGGTTGATGATGTTAGAGATTTCTCTTGATTTCTGCTATGGTCTTTTTCAGTTTGATAAAGACTAGTATTTCATTCATCTATATATATAAAAGCCTAAGTGACCGAATGACCAGTTGACTGGTTGCTATGACATGCACTGACCACTAAGGGGCAGACTCTTAACGCAGGAGCTTCCCCTGGTGGTCAGTGTGCTCCCACAGCTAACCTCCCATGGCCAGGTTGAGGGACCCCACCCATGCACGAATTCATGCACTGGGCCTCTAGTATAAAGATAAGTGTTTATATTTAATGAGAGAATAAGGATTCCCAAAGATTTTGACAGTATTCAATGAAAATCTAAACTGCAAAGGATAAAATTCAATAGGAAAAAATGTTAGGTATTGTGTGTAGGCTCCCCAAAATAATTGCACAAATGCAGAATTTGTGAGGTGTGGCTGGCAACAGTTCTTATGAAAAGCTTGTGGCATTTTATCTTGGTAAGCTCACTATGAGTAGTGATGCAACTAGGCTGCTCTTTGGCTGCATGAAAGAAACAATAGCAGGTAGAATTAGGGAGGTGAGAAAATCGCAGTTTGTTTTCTTCTAACTTCTAGTCCGATTGCATTTGAAATAGTGTGGTTTAGGCAGAGTTTAAAGAGTTATGTGGAAATAATGAAGTGAATTTAGATTGAGAGGTTCACAAAGATGGGTAGTGTGTCCTACTTATGTTCCTGGAACATAACTGTATAAGTCAAGGTTCTCTGGAAAACAGAACCAACAGGAGATTATATATATGTGTGTGTATGTATATGTGTGTGTGTGTGTGTGTGTGTATGTGTGTGTGTGTATATATATATATATATATATATATATATATATATATATATATATATAAAACTTTGTGCACTCGGGGGTGAGGGGGGTCCCTCAGCCCGGCCTGTGCCCTCTTGCAGTCTGGGATCCCTCGGGAGATAACGACCTGCTGGCTTAGGCCTGCTCCCAGGTGGCAGAGGGCAGGCCCAATCCCTAGGTGCAGCCCCTGGTCGGGCTCAGAGCAGGGCCGATTGGGGAGTTGGGGCGCCTTCCCCTGTCATGCACAGAGCAGGGCAGATTGGGAGGTTGCGATGCCACCCTCAGTCACGCTCAGGGTAGGGCCGATTGGGAGGTTGGGGCACCGCCCCTGTCACTTTCAAGGCAGAATCGATGGGGAGGTTGCGGCGCCACCCCCTGTCACACACAGAGCAGGGCGGATCAGGGGGTTGGGGCACTGCCCCCGTCACACACAGAGCAGGGCCCATCAGGGGTGTTGGGGCTCCGTACCCTGTCACACACAGAGCAGGGCCCATCAGGGGGGTTGGGGCTCCATACCCTGTCACGCACAGAGCAGGGCCCATCAGGGGGTTGGGGAGCTCCCCCCTGTCACGCACAGAGCAGGCCCAATCAGGGGGTTGAGGAGCTCCCCCCTGTCACTCACAGAGTAGGGCCGATAGGGGAGTTGGGGCACCGCCCCCTGTCACACACAGAGCAGGGCGGATCAGGGGGTTGGGGCGCCGCACCCTGTCACACTCAGGGCAGAGCCGATGGGGAGGTTATGGCTCTACCCCGTCACACACAGAGCAGGGCCCGTAGGGGTGGGGGTGTTGGGGTGCCGCACCCTGTCACACACAGAGCAGGGCCGATCAGGGGTTGGGGCGCCGCAGCCTGTCAAACACAGAGCCGCAGGGCCATCAGGGGGTTGGAGAGCTCCCCGCTATCAGGCAGAGAGCAGGGCTGATTGGGGGTTGGGGCACCTTCCGCTGTCACGAACAGAGCAGGGCAGATAGGGAGGTTGTGGCCCCACCCCCTGTCACACACAGAGCTGCAGGGTGATCAGGGGGTTTGGGCGCTGCCCCCCATCACGCTGATCCCGGTGCTGGGAGGCCTCTCGGCTCCGCTGATCCCGGTGCTGGGAGGCATATTACCCTTTTATTATATAGTATAGAGGCCTGGTGCACAGGTGGGGGCTGGCTGGTTTGCCCTGAAGGGTGTCCTGGATCAGGGTGGGGGTCCCCACTGGGGTGCCTGGCCAGCCTGGGTGAGGGGATGATGGCTGTTTGCAGCTGGTCACACACCCTTCAGGGTGGGGGTCCCCACTGGGGTGCCTGGCCAGCCTGGGTGAGGGGCTGATGGCTGTTTTCAGGCTGGCAGGTGACTAAAGCTCCCAACTGCGCCTTTTTTTCTTTCTTTTTTTTTTTTTTATTCTTGGCCAGCTTTAGCTCTGGATCCAGCTCTGAGGCCTCTGATGCCGAAAGTAGGTATCTGGTTTGTTTGGGTTCTATAATCGAAACACTGTTTCAACTCCAGCTCTGAGATATATGTGTGTGTATATATATATATATATATATATATATATATATAGAGAGAGAGAGAGAGAGAGAGAGAGAGAGAGAGAGAGAGAGGTTATTTTAAGGAATTGGTGATTGTGGAGACTTGGCAAGACCAAAATCTTCAGGATAGAGCAGCCTGCTGGAGACTCAGAGAATAGTTGAATTTCAAGTTCAAAGTTGATTTACTGGAAGAGTTCCCACTTCTTTCTGGGAGGTCAGTCTTTTTCTATTTAAGGTCTTCAGTTGATTGGATGAGGCCTTCTCACATTCCAAATGATAATCTGCTTTATTCAAAGGCTGCTGATTTAAATGCTAATCTTATTTAAAAAAATACCTTCATAGAAGCATCTAGAATTATCTTTGACAAAATATTTGAATACCCTGGCTTAGTCAAGTTAATATATAGTATTAACCATCACAACAAATATCACTAAATATTTCTTAAATGAACAAATTAATTTAAAAAATGAATGAAGGGTATGTAGATAGTTAAAGAAGATAGATATGTCTTGTTGGAGAAGTTAAGATTCACAAAGAGCCCAGTAGGATTGCTCAGTGCTTGAGCATCAAGCCATGAACCAGGAAGTCACAGTTTGATTCCCAGTCAGGGCCAATGCCCAGGTTTCGGGCCAGTGTGGGTGTCAGCTGATCAATGATTCTCTCTCATCATTGATGTTTCTCTCTGTCTCTCCTTCTCCCTTCTTCTCTCTGAAAGCAATAAAAACGTATTTTTTTAAAAAGAAGACTCAAGGAAAATAATGGCTATTTTTATTTGAAGGTCTTGGAGATAGATACCAGATATAGCTGAGGCCAGGGGATAAGTCTTGAGGCAGAAAACAAGGGGATAGATAGTTTATATACAGAACAATTGAACCCCTCTTTTTTCTTTTCTTTTTTTAATCCTCACCTGAGGATTTTTTTTTTTTTTAAATGAAGAGTGGAAGAGAGAAGGAAAGACAAAGAGAAACATCAATGTGAGAGGAACACATTGATTGGTTGCCTCCTGCACTGGTTGTCTCCTGCACACGCCCTGAACAGGGCCCAGGCCAGGGAGAAGCCTGCAACCAAGGTATGTGCCCTTGACTGGAATCCAACACGAGACCCTTCGGTACACAGGATGACACCCTATCCATTGAACCATACCAGCTAGGGCTGAACCCCTCTTTTATTTGAACCCCTCTTTTTATTTCTTTGCATAACACCATCAACTAGGTAGCTACTTTCTAGGTAGGAGATTAACATATTCTTCTCTGAAAGAATTGAAAACTAAAGAAAATGCTTTTAGATACTGATATCAGGAAGTCCTTTAATGCAAGATTTCCTCTCAGCCCAGTCACTCCAGAGAGAAGCCCTTGTGTCATCAGCCTTCCTATGCTCACAAAGCATCTAATCAGCTTTATAGTGTTTCATTTTTAAAAATAAGCAGGTGGACAAAGATAATTTATCTAAGATTTAGACACAATGATAAGTGAGATTTACTTATGTATTGTAATGCTAATGTATTATTGCATTTAACCCTCACAATAGCCCTATGAGATAGGTGAACCTTTCCTTTTCCAAGTTAGGGGAAAATGAGTTTGTTTTTTGGGAATGTTGAGTTGGAGGTGCCAAGGAGATTATGGTCAGTGCCTGAAAATGCATGATTAAAGTTTGGAGAGAGGTCAAGGATTGATATATAAATTTGAGAGGCAACCACATAGAAAACCAGCAAAAAGAAAAGAAAAGAAAATGACACCCTAGCGTAGCCGATTATGCACAGTGGTTAGAGCGTCATTCCTTGGACTGAAGGGTCCCGGGTCAAGGTCATTATTTCGGTTGCAGGCTCAATCCCTGTTTTGGTTGCAGGCTCAATCCCTGGTCCCAGTCAGGGTGCGTGCAGAAGGCAACCAATCGAGGTGTCTCTCTGACGTCGATGTTTCTCTTTCTCTGTCTCTCGCCCCTCCCTTCCACTCTCGTTAAAAATCAATGGAAAAAATATCCTTCGGTGAGGATTACAAGAAAAAAAAACAAAGAAAAAAAATCACTGCCTAAAGATCAGCTGATATATGAATAGATGACACAGGCCACATGAAACATGGTCTTAAGTATTAGTTCCTAACAAGAATTGCCTCTCTTTTCCTCTGACAGCTGGGTCCTAGGGTAGAGAATATTGTGCCATGCTGTCCTTTGCATCTGGTCTAGGAATAGTGGGTGAGCTTTCTGAAGACATTTGCTTAGAATTGAAAACTGCATCCAAGGGAGATGAATCCTATTTTTTCTTCTTCACATAACTTTTCCACCTTTACATTGTCTCTCACTCCTTTCCTCCCCTACTGGATTCTGTATTCTCACACTTATTGCTGCAATAAGAAATTTTGGTGCTCTGGCGTAAACGTAAAATAGAATGGACTGTAGTATTTGGATGTTGAGTGGGAAGATGAAAGAAGTGCATGAAAATAATTTGTTATTCTGAATGAAAGATTTTAACATTTCCCTATACTTGAATGGTACTGTATATCTTTGGTAACTGGATAGCATTCATTTAGCTGCATTAAGCAAGACATATGAACAAGCTAGACCAGTCAGCATCACAGAAAACATGAGATGATTTCAAGGACATATTTGCCTAGGCAGAATAATAGTACCCTTGTTCAGGTGACTGATAGAAAGACAAAAATAAAATTATTTTATAGCTGGGTTCTTTAGCTGTATTAAATGTACCTTTGTGCTTTTTCTTATTGTTGGTATTATGTAAATAACACAGGTGTCCTGCTTTAAATGTTACCTTAGAAAAAGAAATCCAGTGCAGATTTTGAATATTGGAGAGCCTTTCATGATTTTCCATTCTGAAACTTGCTCGGTGCTTTCTTTCTTTTTTTATTTTTAAATAATCCCTTTTTAAATAAAATTCTAAGCTGCTTTGTTTCTATTTTTAAGCATAAGAGCATGCTCATTGGAAGCATATTGTATGTGAAGATTGTCACTTGTTCAATTTTGTGCACTGATGGTGAGCAGAAAATCTTTTTAGCTTCCTTCTTTGTAAAAAATGATTTATACAACCCCACTCTAAAAATTCAGTGTTAACAGTGAAATTACTTCTTGAGCTGTTACAATGAAGAATCAGAGAAAACCTACTATGTTAAAAATGAATAATGCATTTATTTTAATCTTTGGCTTCACTCCCCCACCAGCTTCCTATTTGGCTACTAAAAAGGATGCAGTAAAAATCCCCAAAAGTGTTAATTTTTTTTTTTTTTCTGGAGCTGCTCCAGTAGCACGTCAAAAGAATTTTGAAAAGAACACTCATTTATGTGTAACAGCTTTGGAATACATAATAGGATATATTAGTATGTTTTTAAAAAGAGCAGGAGTAGGTCACGAAGAACATAAAAGAAGTGTGTGAACTCCTTTATTGTTGGTCATGATTAGCCAAAATTGTTTGCATGTGAACAGATTTAATTGTTTACAGAATCTGCATAATACTCTCAACAGAATGGTATGATGGGGGAGGGAGATGTAGAGGGGTTCATAGATGTTCCTCTAATAAATAGCTTTCCCTAAGTATAATCTGAAGGAAGCAGAGCAATAGAATCTATGGAGTCTATATTTTTAATTGCAGGTTAATGGGTTAGGAGGGTAACAAGACTTTAGAACAGCCGTGGGCAAACTACGGCCCGCAGGCCGCATCCGGCCCGTTTGAAATGAATAAAACTAAAAAAAAAAAAAAGACCGTACCCTTTTATGTAATAAATCCACTTTTCATCACCAGTCACAATTCGATGCAAAAAAGACTTTTTTTCGTGCTGTTGAAGCAACATTTTACTGATGACTTTTGGGTTTTCCATTTGTCTTTCTTTCAGTTGATGTGGCACCCATTTTCCTTCGTTTAACATCTTTCCTGTTGCTTGTAAACAATCAGAAATTGTTTGCTGAGCCACGTTCAATCTTTCTGCAAGTTGTTTTTGAGTTTGACACACATCTTCATCCAATACTTGTAATTATTGGTCTTCAAACTTTTTCGGTTGACCTGGACTTTCTTTGTCTTTCACATTGAAATCATCACTTTTAAAGTGTTTCAACCAGCGTTCACAAGTGTCTTGAGATGGAGCATGTTCACCACAAGCTTCCCGAAGTATATGATAACTTTTTCTTCAAAATAAAGTAATGAATTAAAACTTCCCACAAATGCTCTTTTTTTTTGGGCACAAAATTCGACATTTTTAAGCATAAAAATATCTATGATGCTAACACCTTTAGCAAATTTGACATGTGAAGTTTTGAAGCTTTCTATCAATACAACAAAATAGCATACATATCAAATCGCATATATATCAACATATGTGTAACTCCATCTATTGAAAAAAATCCACATTATTAACCAGTACACCTAGTATTTATTGTTACTCTATTGCTTATAACTTAATGTCCACTTCTGTCCCCAATTCCTTGTATAGGTTTTCACTTTACAATGTTGGATATGGATGGGTCTTCAACAATATATGGAGTTGTATTGTTTGGGATATGCCTAACCATTGTGGTAGTCTGATTGCTGTACTAATCTCTAGTCTCACACACTTTGAAACCATTCTCCATGTGTCCTCTAGAGCAGCGGTTCTCAACCTGTGGGTCACGACCCCTTTGGCGGTCGAATGACCCTTTCACAGGGGTCACCTAAGACCATCCTTCATATCAGATATTTACATTACTATTCATAACAGTAGCAACATTACAGTTATGAAGTAGCAACGAAAATAATTTTATGGTTGGGTCACAACATGAGGAACTGTATTTAAAGGGCCAGAAGGTTGAAAACCACTGCTCTAGAGGGATTTTTTTTTTCTAAGATAGAAATCTGATCATGTCAGTCAACTACTTAAATTTCTTAGGCTTTCTCATTCATTAGGAGACTCCATAAGTTAAATCCCTTTCTCACTGAATTTTTTCTGAACAACCCATGTGTTTCATGAACCCAGTCTTTGCACAAAGACTTCCCACTGTTTGTGTTGCCTGTTAGCAACTTTATACCTCCCTCTACTGTACCTGGAAAATACTTCTTTTTTTTTTGTCTGTCTTCAAGACAGTTCAAGCACTCATCTCCTTTTTTATGAAGTCTCTTCCAGATTTCTTCAGGCTTTCTTTTTTGCCTTTGTGTCTACACTGTACCTTTTATCATAACACCTATAACACTTTTCTTTTTGTTTCCATGTTTTTGTCCCTCTTCTAAGCTCTGAACTCCAAAGAAGAGCGGAAAGTCTCTTAGTCAACTTTTTAACTCCAGTAGTATTTCCAAATCCCCAATAAACATTAATCTTCGGAATTCAGGAATTTTGGGGAATTCCTGAAATCATGTTATTCTTAAAAATACTTCTGACAGTCTTTATATGCTATATTAATTATTATGAACATCTAAAATTTTGTTTAATATATGAGAAATATTAAGGTTAGTAGTATTTATAAAGAACTGTGGCCTATATTCAAACATATTTGAATTATATAACCTCCTCGAAAAGCTAACAGCAGCACACAGAATTATGTGTCAAAAATGCCAATATAAGCAAATATTTTGTTTCCAAAACCTCTTATTTCTTGAAACATCACTCATAGGATTTATGTAAAGTATATTATACATATAATCATATTAATATTTGTTGTATTTGCAAGAGTGATTTCCTCTTAGCATCAGACAGGCCCTGAACACATTTATAACTTGACAACAGCTACAGACAAGAGTGACTGATTAATTGTGACCCGTTTGTTCCCACGTTTGCCTTCCCTGGTTGCTGGCAATGTTGACCTTCACCTTCCACTCTGCGTTGTGTCAGTACTTCCTGCTCTGGCTTGACATCAGTGTTTTCCTTTGACCCAGTCATGTCTCCATGTTGTTAAGCTTTAATTCTCACAGAAGAGTTATATTATTTTTTCTATTTCTGACTTTATTGCTTAACTAAGTTTTCTTAGGACTTGGCATTTAGAAAAACAAATTTTCTGAGAAAGGCTGGAAACTAATTCTTGTAGGGAAACAATCCCCAATGCCTAGCATATTAGACATTCAATAAAATATTTTGAAATATATCTTAAGTGAATGTTTCTTTGTAGTCTCAAAGCATCTAAAATAATGTCTGGCACATGGAGACACTTAAGATACTTTAGTTATTGAATCTATGGTTTTTTTTTTTGAACCAGTGTCATGATAAAGTAGGGCATCATAGTTTAGCCCATAAAATGGCTAACACACACGAAAGACTCCATGCTATGTGCTTTCATAGCACTCTGTATCTTTTATAGTGTTTATACCTGTGGACATTAACTAATTACTTGTATGATGCTTTTATTCTTGACTAAGCTCCCTAAGGGCGGGAATTATTTCTATTTTCACAGGTGTGATCCCAGAAGGTGCTAACCACAAGCTTGTAATGGGCAGCTTGCTAAGTATTTATAGTATATGTAAGTGAATGGAGGAGATAGCAACCATGGAATGTGAGCCTGCTTTACCTGAGATCTCTGAGAGGTTCTGAAGAACATAGTTCGAAACCACTGCTGGATTCTTTGACACAGACTAGATATTAATTATGTCACATGGTCTTGCAAAAGATTTTCTATCTATATGACTGGTAGTGAAATGTTATTACCCCAACTATATGCCTTTTAGCCTGTCTGGATTAGCACCATCATCTTCCATTTATAAAAGATTGTACATGATTAATATTGTTATTATTTCTCCCATTATTTACTTCCTTGTAACTTCTTTAGAAGGACATTCCACCCCTTCCAACTTACTGAATATTTTTGCTTGAGTAACTCTCAGAATATCACATGTTCTAAATTCTAAAGATTAAACAAAGTTCCTTAAATATTTAATATCTCCTCCTTGATTAATATGCCTAGATTTTGGATGTTTTACTCATGTCCTAATTTCATCATGGTGATCAGGTACGGGTAGGGTGAGTGCAGAAGGAAGAGTTGAACTAGAAAGGATGGTGGCATGGGGAAAAGAGGGCATCTAGTCTTCTGAATAAATATTTTAGGTAAGAGTTCCCTGAACATGTTCTGGTTAGGACTTTTCTCAAATCGTTTTCAATATTTCTGCCATAGAAGACCAAGGCAACATATTAGTTTTCTGTATTTTGATGATTTCCAGGGTTTCAGATGGTCAGGATCAAATCACCCCAGTGTAGTTCTACACAGGACTGCTTTCTGGAGCTGGAAAATGTGTAGCTGGAGAGTGGCTACCAAGTTAGAATGTTTGGTCATTGTTATGTCATAGGGAGCTAAAACTTATACTCAGCGTCAAAACACAGATGTCTCCCACTAGTGTAGACTTTTATGGAAAGTCAAACAAAAAGGAAATAGAAAGGAGGAACATATTATTAAATTTCTCTTGTACCCTTTATTTTCATTATACTGACTCTTGTACTTTTATCGGGTGTTCTTTTAGTTGTGGGAACTTGGACTAGTTTTTATATTTGTGGTTGATTTAGAGTGTATGGAACTAGCTGAGAAAAATTTACCCCATATGTCTTTGTCAAAAGCAAATAAAGCTATCTGTTTTAAACTTGATATTAACAGTCTTCACTGAAGCAATCAAGCAAATTTAATCTGTTCATACAAAATTAACTCTCTCCCTTGAGTCACTTAACATAATTGCGATATTTCTGCTTGGGATTGTAAAATGCTTCCAACTATTTTGTAGGGATATAAAAGGAAGACAAAAATAGCTATCTTATATTTATAAAAACCTGGAGTTATAGATGTGTTTTGTGGATTGAAAATTTTAGTTAGATGAATTTAGTTTACTTTGAAGTTAGACAGATGTAATAAAGGCTACAGCGAGGATGGGACTTTCAAGTGTCTAGGAAATTTAGCATGTTACAGCAAAGAGTTTATAAAAATAAATAATTCAGAGACCATGAGTTGAGTGGACATTTTTGAAAAATAAACTAGTGATTAAAATACAATTAAAACAATGATTTCAGAAGATAGGGAAAAAACTACAGAGAGAAAAATGAGAGAATAAAAGATGTATATCCAGGGTACTCTAATCTTCTAGTCATAGATGTTCTAGAAAGAGAAATTAAGTAGATAGAGGAAATGATAATAAAAACAAAGTAACATTTCACTGAGATGAAGACAAATTTAAATCTTTCAATTGAAAATGCAGAAAGAAGTAGTAAACGCAACTATTGAGGGAATAAAGATCTGCAATTAGATATATCTCAGTGGAGTTTCTGAATTCAGTGAACAAAGACCATTTTAGAAGATTGTAGACTGAGAAAGCAGGTGCTGTCCCAAAGGAGAGAGAATCAAACTGACATTGGTCGAGTTGTCTTTCTGGATTTTAGATGATAGTGGGGGAGTGTATTCAGAGTTTCAAAAGGGAAAAAATGTCCACTCTGTTCTATGCCTTCAGTTTATAGATGGGCAGCTGTTTCTTGTGGTACTAAGATATTTCCTCAAGGAAGTTCTCTGGCCAAATGAAGTTGAATCAGAATCAATATCACAAGTAGAGGAAAGATTAATATAACTGAAATGACTGCAAATTCTTAGCTCGTGAGGTGTAAACACAAAGCTTTTCCAACTTCTACTACCACTGTGTTCTATAGAAATTCCCTTTCTTACTGAATAATGCACTCTGTAATGACATCTAAATCTAATTCCATAATTTTAATTTTCTGTTATTAAAACAGTTACATTTTAGCTATTAAGACTTATTATTGCTTATTTTGTTTTAATAAGCCCACATAAATAAGTGTGAAGCACGATGAATTTTTAGTTATTACATCTATTTAGCCAGAATCCAAATTAAGAAATAGAATATTGCTAACACTCCAGAAACCCTAGTGGTGTCCTGTTACAGTGTATGGTAACTTTTTTCAGAATTTGATGATGAAGTAGACAAACTAACATGGTATTGTTGGGGAGGAACAAACTTTTCTCTGCCCTCAAGGTTCTTTTTCTCCCCTTTATTTTTTCATCACCATTTATCCCCCCTAGCCAGTGGTCGGCAAACTCATTAGTCAACAGAGCCAAATATCAACAGTACAAAGATTGAAATTTCTTTTGAGAGCCAAATTTCTTTAAACTTAAACTATATAGGTAGGTACATTGTTATTAACTTGATTTGGGTACTCCTAAGACTTAGGAAGAGCCACACTCAAGGGGCCAAAGAGCTGCATGTGGCTCGCGAGCCGCAGTTTGCCGAACACGGCATACCCTCTTTTAACCCTCAAGGTTCTTATGACTGGTTTGATAATCACACAGACACGAGTAGATTAGCAAGAGAAAATAACCAAGTTTAATACATATGTATGGAAACCCCTCATACATGAGAGAGTCGGAGACCCCACATGCAACAGAGATTCAGAGATAGGGAACATAGGAAAAACTAGGGAGAGGTAAGGTGCCTCGGGGCCTTGAAATGCTTATTGCAAGATAAGAACAAATGTTTAATAAATAGCAGTCTGTCCTGCCTTATAGACAGGTCAAAAGAGGTTATCTCTGATCATTGCTTTTTTGCGGCGAGGCCCCTAATTCAAGTTCTTCTTGGTAGTTAAGGAAGGGGCAGAAGTTTCTCTTGAGCCTGAAGCCAAAATTGACTTTAGCTCAAAACAATCTGCATACCACCGAAGCACATCTTAGGATGGCTTGTTCTGAACCCCCACAGTATGAATTATGCAATTAATAAGCTTGAAAAATAGACAGCTCTCCTTTAAAAACAGGATACACTTTTCAGGTTATGAAATGTAAGAAAACTACATACGAGTTTTCAAAGAAAATCTAAAGATCATTTGAAGGTAAATAATGATTCTCAGATTATAATGCGGTAAAACTAGAAATGTATTCGTAAGAGACCACGAATGTAAACACTTACAAATTTAAAAACAAGCCTAATATATAGGGTAAAAAGGAAATTAAAACTGAATAGCAGACTGTATAACAATTGAAATGAAAATATGACTGGCCAATACCTGAGTGATGTGGACAAAATTATACTTAGTAGAGATGTCATATAGCCTGTAATGCTCTTACTTTTCAATAAGAAAATAAAATTAAGCGTTCAACTCAAAGAGCTAGAAAAAGTAATATAAAAAATAGATGATTGAAATTTCATAGTTAAGAACAGAAAGCAGTAAATTAGAAAGTAAACAAATAGATGAATAAGTGACACATCCAATAAATGTTTGATTATTAAAGTTAAATGAATCTTTGAATATGACAATAAAATAGAACCACTTAGGCAAGCCAAGAGGAGAAAAATCATATGAAACATTATGAATGAAAATGGTGATAGAAATGTAAATACAGAAGATAATAATAAAATATGTACATTTTTATTCAATAAATTAGAAAACATAAATGGAAATAATTGACTTCCTAGAAAAACATAAATTACAGAATTGGTGCAAGACAAAGTTGACTGTAGTGATAGATAAGTAACCATAATCCTATCTAATAAAAGACAAAAAAGGTAATTAACCATACCTCTGCTACGCTTCCCATTGGCTAATCAAGGCGATATGCAAATTAACTGCCAATAAAGATGGTGGCCGGCAGCCACACAGTTGAAGCGGACATGAGGCTTGCTTGCTCCAGTGATGGAGGAAGCCAAGGTTCCCCGCCTGTCGTGGCCCGGCTCTGAGCCCGAAAGCAACAATGTTTCAATTATAGAAACTAAACAAACCCCAGATACCTGCTTTCAGCCGGCAGCAGCCTCAGAGCTGGGAGCGCAAGTGACAGCAACAGTGTTTCAATTATAGAAGGTAGAATAAAAAAAAAAGAAAAAGAGGAGAGGCTGGGAGCTTCAGTTGCCAGCCAGCCTGAAAACGGCCCTCAGCCCCTCACCCAGACTGGCCAGGCACCCCAGTGGGGACCCCCCACCCTGAAGGGGGTGTGACCAACTGCAAACAGGCATCATCCCCTCACCCAGGCTGGCCAGACACCCCAGCGGGACCCCCACCCTGATCTGGGACACCCTTCAAGGCAAACCAGACGGCCCCCACCCATGCACCAGGCCTCTATCCTATATAGTAACAGGTAATATGCAAACTGACCCTAACAGCAGATAGACTGGGAATAACTGGTCACTATGACACATGCTGACCACCAGGGGGCAGACGCTCAATGCAGGAGCTACCCTCTGGTGGCCAGTGCGCTCCCACATGGGGGAGCTCTGCTGAGCCACAAGCTGGCTGATGGCTGCCAGTACAGCGGTGGGAGCCTCTCCTACCTCCTCAGCAGCGCTAAGGATGTCCAACTGCAGCTTAGGTCTGCTCCCTGCTGGCAAGTGGACATCCCTTGAGGGCTGCCGGGCTGCCAGAGGGATGTCGGATTACCATCTTAGGCCCAATCCCCCGGGGAGCAGGCCTAAGCCAGCAAGTGATCATCCCCTGAGGGGTCCCAGACTGCGAGAGGGCACGGGCCGGGATGAGGGCCCCCCCCCCTCTGAGTGCACAAATTTTTGTACACCAAGCCTCTAGTATAAAATAAAAAAGGAAATTTTAGGAACTTAACTCCACATAAGTGCTAGTCCTAGATGATTTTACATGTTAGCTTTTTAAAATATGCAAGTAATAGACACTTTATGTTTTAGTTGATTTATTCTGGAGATTAGAAAAAGGCGTAAAACTCTTCAGCTTATATAACTCTGATACTAAAAGTGAAATAAAAGAGAAAAGAAAACTGGAGACCAATTTTACATATGAATATGGATGCAAAACTCTAACGTAAAATAGTAATTCAGGATTAAGTTAAAAAATATACACCATAAATAGACAAATTTGCTCCCAGGAGTGTAAAGATGGTTGTCATTGGGAATTAAGTATACTAATGTATAAAAAGGGAAAACACATATCATAAATGGTATCCTCAATAAATTTAACAAACCATAAGAGCATACTGGATTATTCTTCCTACAGAAATAATCATGATACTGTGTCAGGCTCTGTGCTAGCACTTCACATGGACTGTCAGGTCTTCATAACAATCCTACAAAGTAGCTATTACTGGTATGTTCCTTTTATAGATGAGGAAACTGAGGTACAATGTAATTTTCCTTCCCAAGGTCATGCAGTTAGAGATGGAACCCGCATTTGAACTTAGGCAGTTTCAATGTGCTTATTCATTATGCCATTCTGCCCATTTTTTTGTTCATTACTGAAGGAATAAAAGCTTACTTAATATGGTGAAAAGGTAAGATATCCATGAGACTAAAACAGCAGGTATGTCATAAAATTCATCAAGACAAGAATTACCCTCTCATTATTTTAGTGGTTCTAATCTAGCCAATGCATGTGTGTAAGAAAAAAATCCAGGATGAGGACAGATGATTAGCAATTTAATTCCATCTGCAGCCTTCATACCCCCTTGCTGTGCAACATAAGATATTCACAGATTCCAGCAATTAGAATGTGACTATCTTTGGGATACCATTATTCTGCCTAACATAGTACCCTTGGAAATACTATTACCTAAGAAAAGAATATGAAGATTAGAAGGGTTGCCACCAAAATCAGTGATTGCATAATAATGAGAAATTAATCTGCCTTGCCTTTTGATTTATTTTCAGGAATTATATCCAGACAGAAAAGATGAGGGCTGGGAGGAATATGTTGTACACTTTTAGCACTAGTGACAAAGTTGAAACTGGGTTGAAATTAGATGCTCTAGATTTCCTCTAACATTTTCTTAACTCCGGGTTCTCTGCACAGTTACAAATTCCTTCTCATATTGTGAAATTCTATCTTGGGGCATTTACTACATATACTAGAGGCCCGGTGCACAACAGTTTGTGCACTCGGGGGGCGGGGAGTGGGGGGGCTTAGCCCAGCCTGTGTCCTCTCGCAGTCTGGGACCCCTCAGGGGATGTCCACCTGCTGGTTTAGGCCCTCTCCCCTGGGGATCGGGCCTAAGCTGGCAGTCAGACATCCCTCTGGCAGCCTGGGAGCCTTCAGGGGATGTCCACTTGCCAGCGGGGAGCAGGCCTAAGCTAAGGTCGGACATCCTTAGTGCTACTGAGGAGGCGGGAGCAGCTCCCGCCACCACCGCTGTACTGGCAGACGTCAGCCTGGCTTGTGGCTGAGCAGAGCTCCCCCTGTGGGAGCGCACTGACCGTCAGGGGGCAGCTCCTACATTGAGCATCTGCCCCCTGGTGGTCAGCATGTGTCATAGTGACCAGTCATTCCCAGTCGTTCTGCTGTTAGGGTCAATTTGCATATTACCCTTTTATAGGATAGAGGCCTGGTGCATGGGTGGGGGCCAGCTGGTTTGCCCTGAAGGGTGTCCCAGATAAGGGTAGGGGTCCCGCTTGGGTGCCTGGCCAGTCTTGGTGAGGGGCTGATGGCTGTTTTCAGGCTTGCCAAGCCCCCCAGTGGGGACCCTCACCCCATGGGGGTGTGGCTGCCGGGAGCCGGTCCATCCTTGCTGTTTCAAGGGACCTGGCATATATGGCATACTGTTCTTAATATGTTTGCTCACCTTCTTGGCACTATGTGTTTTAACCAAGGTCACCTCTCCGAGAAAGGTTGTTTCCCCAGGTAAGGATTTTCCCCTGAAGTTAGGGAGGGAATAAAACCCCTCAACTAAGTGCCAGGCGGGTAATTAATCACTTTAACTACGAACAATCATGCTTAAGCTACATAATCTTTACTCCCTGGAATGGAGATAAGAAACGCCCTAACCTTTGTAATAGAGATTGATAGGATTGAATCAACTGGTATAAATATAGATGTAACAAGACAGCAAGACACAGAACTTAGAAGACAGAACCAAGAGAGACAGAACCTAGGCACAGAACCTACACAGAACGTTCCCTAGAGACAGAAGAACTTCGCTGGAGAGAACATGGCAAAAGATCCTGGACAGAAACTGGCCTCAGAACCTAGAGACAGAACCTAGCGAGAGAACATGGCAAAAGATCCTGGACTGAACCTGACTACAGAAATTGGCAAGAGAACCTGACTAGAACCTGGTGACTGAACCTGGCTGGAGAACCTGGACAGAACCTGGCTGGAGAACCTAACGAGGGAACATGGCTACAGAACCTGGCTGGAGAACCTAGCAAGAGAACATGGACACAGAACCTGGCTGGAGATCCTAACCAGAGCTTCACTGGAGATCCTGACCAGAACTTGGCTAGAGATCCTGGCTAGGCTGCTGATCAACTGAATGCTGTCTCTGTGTCATTCCTTCTTCGCCAACTCAGTCCACACCTTTGGGGACCCCTGGACCTGCTGGGGTTGGACCCCAGCATGTGGCCAGCCTGGGCGAAGGGCTGATGGCTGTTTTTAGGCTGACCACACCACCTTTAGGGTGTGGGTCCCTACTGGGGTGCCTGGCCAGCCTGGGTGAGGGGCTGAGGGCTGTTTTCAGGCTGGCCACGACCCCTGGCAACCGAAGTTCCCAGCCTCTCTTTTTTTGTTTTTTTCCGGGATTTATTTATCTTCTATAATTGATACTTTGTAGCCTTGAGTGGAGCCCAGGGTTGGCCAGGTCAGGCAGGAAGCTTAGCTTCCTCCATCGCCAGGGGCAACCCAAGCCTCCTGCTCGCTCCAGCTCTGAGGCCACCGCCATCTTAGTTGGGTTAATTTGCATACTTGCTTCTGATGGGCTTGTGGGTGTGGCTTGTGGGTGTTGCTTGAGCATAGTGGAGGGATGGTTAATTTGCATGTTTCTCTTTTATTATATAGGATAGTAGAGAGATCATAAATTGTGTGATTTTTAATTCAAGGAGTCATTTCACAGTTAGCCAATTCTGGTTTGCTGTGTGAATGCATGTTACTGAGAGCTGCATCAAGCAACTCAAGATGCATATTTGTCATTAGTTAGTATAATTAGTTAGTATAATTGGTTAGTATCATTTTGGCTGTGGTGTTCCTTAATGTGCTCACTTATGTCAAATTGTGCAATTACAGCCTCTGATGTGACTATATATTAAATCTATTATACATTTTTTCTCACAATGTAAAAAATTTGTTAAATTTACTGTGACTCAATCAAATGGGCATTTATTTACTAACGGCCAATGTTTTCAGTTATTTTTAGAAAGCCTTTAAAATGATCAGAGTTAAGCTTAAGTGCTCTCTTTTTCCCTGGAATTAATTATCTCGGGCAGCCGTGGGCAAACTACGGCCCGCGGGCCGGATCCAGCCCGTTTGAAATGAATAAAACTAAAAAAAAAAAAAAGACCATACCCTTTTATGTAATGATGTTTACTTTGAATTTATATTAGTTCACACAAAGACTCCATCCATGCTTTTGTTCCGGCCCTCCGGTCCAGTTTAAGAACCCATTGTGGCCCTCGAGTCAAAAAGTTTTCCCACCCCTGATCTAGGGCCTTTCCTGTGGAGTAGCTACTGTCCACATGAGGCATAAAGCCCTTGAAATACGGCTAGTCCTAATTGCGACATGTAAAACAAAGCATAAAATTAATACTCGGTTTGAAAACAGTACAAAAAGAAAAGTAAAAATACCTCAATAATTTTTATATTGATTATATGTTGAAATGGTATTTTGGATATACTAGGTTAAGTAAAATATATTAAAATGATTTTCCCTCTTTTTACCTTTTTAATATGGTCAATAGAAAATTTAAATTTACATCAATAGCTCACATTATTCTAGACCCATTTGACCCATATGAGATATGTTTAGCCCATGATAATAAAATTATATCATCGCTATAGAAGATGAGGACGTATGTGATAGAAGAGAAAGAGTTTGTTCACTGGTGCCAGCAGTAACACTGGACACCAAGAATTGCAGTGGAGAAATATTGGCTGTTTTATTATGAATGGCACCATCTAGGACAATGGCAAGCTAATGCTCAAAAGCTCAACTGCCCAATGGACTATACGTTATAGGTTATATAGGGCAAAATCTCAAGACCCTGTGGGTTAGGGGTTTGGGTCGTGCTGGGAGCTGATTGGTCAGAGATGAGATAAGGGTAATGAATCATTTCTTAAGGTGTTGACAGTTCTGAGGTCTGTTCTGTGGTCCCTCTGTCTGGTTTCACGGGAAAGTAGACAGGGGGTCATTCCACCTTAGAGCAGCTGAAACATAACGTAAGTCAAGATGTTGTCTTTAGCCTGCCAGAGGTCTGGATCCTGTGACTATTAGGTCCAGCTACTGTCTTCTGCCTCAGAGGTTGCTGATTATGGGGGGGAAAGGCTAGATCTCTGATGGACAGACACATATGTGGCGGGGGGGGGGGGGGGAGGAAGAAAGGGAGAGAGAGAGAGAGAGAGAGAGATGATTTTTAGAGCTAGTATTTCAAGCTAAATTTAATCAAACTCATAAGGATCCTCGGTTTCACGTACAGTACTCAATAGCTTGTGCACATCTGTCCAGTTCTTGCAAACAGGGGAGCGGAATATTAAGATACAAATTGAAAAAAATAGGGACTTTGTTTTGCATGCTTGAAATGATCTGATTTGTCAGAAGACCATTCCTACATACTCTGACCTGGCCTGCGGCACTCAGTGCACCTTCTATATGAGTTTCCGTATCTGAAGCCCTGGAGTGATCTCAAGTGTCATGAGCCAGAGAATTAAGAAATGCTGGGCACTCTTATGTGGCTCCTGATGAATATTTCCCATAGGTTGGTAGAGGGCATAATGACGACCAATTTGTGGAGTAGCTGTGCCTAAATCTTATTTGCTATACATACGAATATTGGCCCAACAAACTCAGGTTTTTTATTTATTTAGGAATAATTATCTTTAATATGTGAAAACTTTGATGAATGTCTGGTTATTTGAAACTTCTGTGGAAAACCTATTTTGTTTATATTTGTTTTAAAACATACTAATCATTGGATGTAACTATTTGTTATATTAGTACAAATAGTATAACAAAGAAAATTGAATCTTTGGTCATTGGGGATTTCTGATGATCTCAGAGCATTCATTCTGGGCAAGATTTCTCACATAAAAAATGAAAAAATATTGACAAGTAGGTATAGGAGATGAGATTGTGTGTATGTTACAATAAGACCGAAGATGCCTGGTAGGCGTGCCTCAGTGGTTGAGCATCTACCTCTGAGCCAGGAGGTCATGGTACAGTTTCTCAGTCAGGACACCTGCCTGGGTTGCAGGCCCGATCTCCAGTCGGGGGTGCGCAGAAGGCAGCCAGTCAATGATTCCCTCTCATCATTGATTTCGATCTCTCTCTCCCTCTCCCTTCCTTTCTGAAATCAATACAAATATATTAAAGACCAAGGATCTATAAATTGCCTTTTTTGGATAAATATGTAATTAATTATTTAAAACTTTTTGAGACATCCTTAAAGGTACTTAGAACTCTTGCATTTTGCAGAGCAGCCTTAAGTTAACACAGGCCCTCTTTTTAAGTCCCAGGATTATCAAAGAGAAACGAGAGGAGGGCAGTGCAAAAAGCTGGAATGGTATTAGCTCACCGCTTGAGCTTTTAAACATCAAGGTTTATTTAAAGTAAGCCTTTAATTGGAAGTTTTGGGTCTGGCCTATTTATAGTGTTTAAAACGTGTGTGTATGTCCTATGAATATATGGATATGTGCCTAGAGGCTCTGGTAATAGGTGCAGTCAGATATATTTATATACAAATGCTAAATTTCTATTCTAAACCTCCTTGTTTTTTTAAAAAAGTCTATCTGCTTCCATTCTGTTTAGGAAATGAGAAATACATTGGAGATATTTTTTTTCATACTAATATAATGAATTCCTTGTTTTTCTGGTAATTGGGAACTGAGATGGTATAGGTAAATGAAATCTATTGACCCTGAATCTATTTTAGTTATGAATATCAATATCTTTCCTTCCTAAATATTTATGCGGTCTCATAACATACAGGAAATTTAAAAAATAATTTGAGTTAATTTACAGTATTTTCTCTTTTTTTTTCTATCCTGTGCCAGAGGTATTCTGGAGCAACGTAGTGTTCAAGTGTGCTTTAAAGGAAACTTGCCTTTCCCCAGAAGACACCACTGCTTTCAGGGAGATATCTCATCATCCATGCATTTCACTTATGGTGGGAGCCTTTGACTGTTAGCCTATCATGTGGATACCATTTCCCTTAGGTTTCATTTTAGACATACCTATTTGAATTTCTCCCTCTTCTTTATCCACCACTGTATCTCCATTCGTCCAAATTCCTTTGTTTCTTCCTGAGACTGTAAAAACAGACAATGAACCTGACTCCCTGCCGCCAACTTGTTCACTGTTTCCGTTCCAGCTGTCACTAGAGCCCTCATGACCTGATCATGTCAGAAACATGCTTAGTATCTCTGTGATAATCCTCTAGCTCCAAGTTGCCTGTAGAATCAAGACTAAGCTTCTTGACATGTTATCAGGCTCTTCACAACCTAGAGCAAACCTAGGCTTTTCTCTTTTTGTATTTTATTGTCTTTTTTGTATTTCCTTGAAGAATTACGTGATAATTTTGACTCTTCAAATAATTTAGAGGTGAATAATGTATTTTTGCATGCATTTTTCTATGTTAATGCAAATCTTTCTCATCTGTACAGTGAGAATAAGAATAGTATCTGTTAAACCTATAAGTTCATGCTGACCAATGTCATCCCAATCAGTTTAATTAAAAAAAGGATAGTATCTGTTTTATAGTTGTATGGATATAAATGACTTAATACATGTACATAAAACATTTAGAATATTAACATACACAATATTCTGCAGTTTGCTTTTTTTTAAAAAAATCTTTAACTGAGAATATGTTTTAGAGAGAGAGAGAGAGAGAGAGAGAGAGAGAGAGAGAGAGAGAGAGAAGAAACATCGATTGGTTAACTCCTGTATGCACCCCGACCAAGGATTGAACCCTCAACCGATGTATGTACCCAATGTACCCAGCTACCTGGCCAGAGCTCTGATTCATTTTAAAGTTAATCTTGGTATGTGGCAAGGTAGGAATCAAGACTCTTTTTATTTATTTTGGCCTAAGGATATGCATTTGTTCCAGAACAATTTTTTGCTAATTCATATCTTTAATGAATTGCCATTGCACCTTTGTAAAAAATCAATTGCATATATGTGTGAAAGTCTAAATTGACTTTCTGTTCATTCAGTCTTTCCTCCAATACCAAGCTATCTGTCTTGTTTACTGGAGATTTATTATAGCCTTAAAATCAGGTAGTGTTCATTTGGGACAACATGGATGGACCCAGGGGGTATTATGCTAAGAAAATAAGTCAGAAAGAGAAAGAAAAAGACCATGTCTTTTCACTTGTATGTGGAATGTAAAGAACAAAAGAAATGAACAAACAGAAACAGACTCATAGGTACAGAGAACTGAGAGTTGCCGGATTGGAGGGCGATGCCACATGAAAAAGGTGGAGGGATTAAGAAGCTATGAAACAGTCATGGAGATGTAAAGTACAGCATAGGGAATGTACTCAATAATATTGTAATAACTATATACGTTGCCAGGTGGGTACTAGACCTATCAGGAGGATCACTCCATAAATTATATAATTGTCTAACCACTCTGCTGTACATCTGAAACAAATATGAAATAATATGGAATGTCAACTGTAATTGAAAAAGAAAAAAAGTATCCTTTTAATTACATTTTGAATAAGTACATTCTGTTCATTTTTGTCGTCCCGCCTTAGTTTAATTCAGTTATGATCTCTCATCGGGAACAGCTATTTATTTCTCAGAGAAGCCTGTGTGCTCTCTGGTACTTCAGGTATCTTGCTGCTTTGTAATTGTGAGTTTATATGTCTAGAGTAGACCCTGTTCTTGTGAAGAAGGACCTTGAGTGATGATTTTCTACTCTCAGTGCCTAAGTTTAATATGTAACATGCAGTTGGGGTACAATCAATATTTTGCGAGTACATGAATTAACTTGTTATTAGGTGTTAGTTTGGATGGCTTTAATATCATTGTGAGCATTAGATAAAGCCATTTTTTGGTCTACTTTTGGAAAAGTGTCTTTCAATGCCTTATTTACTCAATAGCTAAAAATAGTTTCTGTAACTTTAGTGATCAAGGTTACAATGGACTCTTTTATATAGTTACATGTTATCTCCAGGATATTCTTCCCATAATGCAAAAGTAATCCCAAAAGTGACATAAATCAGTGCCATCTCAGAATAGTGTGTTAAACGGGAAGAGGCAGATGTCATAAATCTTTAGTCTTTAGTCTATAATATGGTAGCTGATGGTAAATTGCTTCCCATATTTGAGTAATGGTATCAAGTAATAGGGAAATGTTGGATCCAGATATTTAAAAAAATATTTTTATTAATTTTAGAGAGGAAGGGAGAGGGAGAGAGAGAAACATCAATGATGAGAGAGAATCACTGATCCGCTGCCTCCTGCACGCCCCCTACTGGGGATTGAGCCTATAACCCGTGCAAGTGCCCTTGACTGGAATCGAACCTGGGACCCTTCAGCCCGCAGGCTGACGCTCTGTCCACTGAGCCAAACCGGCTAGGGCGCATCCAGATTTTGGCAGAGGGCCTGCATTTGCTAATAATTTCTGGAGGTAGTTATATTCCCTAATAATTTCCTTGAATCAAATAAATGAAGTTACTGATATGAGGTGGGTGTATGAAAGACAGCAATCATTTTTCACATGACTAGACTTTTCATGTGCCACAGGCTGCTGGCTGTGGGACCATCCTTCTGTTTTCTAAAGCACGATTCTGCTTAACCACTAACTCTGCGCTTCTGCTCTATTTGCAGCATCTGGCGAGGCCCCAATGTGAACTGCACAGACAGTTCAGGTTACACTGCTTTACACCATGCGGCCTTAAATGGACATAAGTAAGTGCCACTTATTTGGACTGGAATCCTTGTGTATTTTGTTACATGTGATGGAGTTAATTATGTCTGATGATAGCTGTCTCATGTTGCCATGAGTCCCCTGGGCTTACAGAAACTCGGAGAGGCATCAGGTAGCAACACCTACACGTTGGACTTGGTAGGAACGTTGCTGAGGATGATTATGTGCAGAGTGTAAACGTTGTGACCTGCTCTAAACTAGTCAGATGTCACACAGGGAGAAAACGAAAGAAGTGACAGGACATGCTAGTCATGTGTAGCTTTGGGGAGGGAATGGGATCAAACCACTTAATAACACCACCCTACCTTTTTTGGTGTCTTCACCTAACATGGAATTATTCACAAGGAGCGAAATCTTAATAGATTCTTGCTGTTATGAGCCACGGACACTTACACAAACCACTCCAGAATCCTTCAAATTTAGCTAACGTGCCTTTTCTTTGTCATTCATGATGGTCTTTCTGGTTTTAAACTTGTGTAACCTATGGAATTATGCTTCAAAGAATGTGATAGTGTACAGTATGAAGAGCAAAAGAATGTGTAACCATAGCAACCATTTCATTCCCAGTGTTTTAGCGAGGTAACCTCCTGGGTTAGTGACAGTCAAAGTGTGAGTCGTTCTCCGAATGATTCAGATGAAAAGTGACACTTTTCACGTGTCTCTTCCTCCTGTCTGTTTTTCCTTTGTTCTCATGATCCAAGTTGGTCTTCCCAAGTCTGGATAATTTCATTTCACTTTAGTTTTTTTTTTTTTTAAATATATGTGTGTGTGTGTGTATTTAATTGATTTCAGAGAGGAAAGGGGAAGCAGAGAAAGATAGAAACATCCATGATGAGGGAGAATCATTGATCGACTGCCTCCTGCACACCCCACACTGGGGATTGAACTCGCAACCCAGGCATGTGCCTTGACCGGGCCATAGGTCAATGCTCAACCACTGAGCCATGCCAGCCAGGCTCACTTTAGTTTATTAAAGGTGGTAATTACTGCCTTAAAATTCTACTTACTTTTTGCTTTCCCACCGTTTTTTTTTTTTTTTTTTTAACTTTGAATTGAGACACAAGCGACTTAGTCATATTTGATCACATTTTATGGCCTTAAAGTTCTCACACAGGAAACTTACCATTTTTAAAAATTATGTTTCACTATACCTTTTATTTATTTAAAAAATTACTGCATAAATCTAACATTCTCTTTGAAGAGCCATCTGAAGTACATAAAATATCATAAACTTAATGTCTCATCACTTGGATTCTTAGTATCAGTATTTCCAAATTATATATGTTTTTCATCCACTCCCTATTTTATGTCATCTAACTTAGAACTGTTTTATTTTGCCAGGTCTTTCTCAACTATATTGCTGTCCTTCAGTAGGGTGGAATATGTGTCCAGATCCTTACGATCTGAATCTTTTAAAGGAATTGCTATTTATTTTTCTTTGTGCCATATACAATGTGGCTCGTCAGGAATGACGCCAGATTAAATCAGCCCAAAGTGCTCAATGCTGACGGCCTCTCGGGCCATCTTAGGTTTAGATTTTGGGAAGTTCTAGTTGGGAACACCAGCTGACAAATAACTGACCTAAGATCTGAGGCCTGACCATGTGACCTATTCTCCTTTTTTTCTTTTATCTCAGCTTGCCAGTATAAGCACTTCTCAAAAGAATGTTGTCCCCAAATGGATTAGCATTCACACCCCTCCTTGATTTTCTGTGTTTAGTAAATGTTAATGATGTATCCATAATGGCCTATGAAATTCTAATCATTGAGATATATTGCTCTTTGGTTCAATGCATAATTTTTAGTTCCTGTTGGCAGTGTACAAAGTGAAGCTAATTTAAGTGCATTGAATAGCATTTATTAAGATCATCATAAAGAGATATCTAGGTATTTTTTTAAGACCTCTCTAATTGCAGATATTCTCTGAGAATTACATATCTTTGCTTTGCTTATCTGAAGATCTCATTGACCTTTTTAACATTTTCTAGAGAGATTTTACTCAGTGTCATTCTATAGGCATTGGAAAAAAGCAGGAAATTTCTAATCCTGTCTTCCCATCTCTGTTAGTTATGTGACCTTGAGCCATTTAATTAACCTCTCTAGGCCTCAGTTTAATATACTGGGTATTTTTCCTTGTTTCTTCCGATTATAATATTTTGTGGTATATTGTTTTCGTATTATTTGTGGATCAGTTATGCTACTACAACTCTAAAATTTGGATTTTCATCTAAAGTATAAGATTGCCCTATTTTAAATTATTTAAATTACCCATGGACTTTTAGAATTGGAGATCATTTATTTCACCTTACTCTCCTCACTTCCCTCATTTATAGATGGAGAAATAAGGCCATTCTGGATAAGTGACTGAGTGGCCACTTAGATATTAAGGTGGGGTTGTGTTTAGAGCCTAAGTGTTGTAGATAAAGTGTATGATTTTACCAACACTCTACATTATCTCCCTTTTTTGTCCACACACACATCAGTTTCCTAAACTCTCGCTGGCTTTTCTCTTTCACATTGTGCATTTTTGGGCTGCCTCCCATTATCATCAACTAGGGTGTTCACATGGAATGCTAATTTTACTATTGTCTTAAGACATTTGAAGGAGAAAAAAATGTCATAGAATCTATCTCAGAGCCAGAGAAGGTTTTTCTTTTCTTTGCCTTTGCAATTCTCACTTAGCATAGGTAATGAACTATTGATTGTGTTGTATTTTTTCCAAGCAAGCCTTAGCAATCAGCATGGAAACACATCATTTTCACGTGGGTTGCTATTGTCGTTGTAGCCATCAGCACTAGAAGGCTTCCATAAACATTGTGATTTTTAGGCTGAAGTTTATGGAATCGTAGAGCTAGAAATAATGTTACAGGGTCCTGTAGTTATTTTATTTTTGCTTTGAATGCAGGCTTTTTTCCTACTCCCAACATATAATCTAAGGACTTCTTACTGCATACTAAGCCCGTTTCCTCTTATTTTGTATGCTTTATTGGTAGCGCTTGTTTATCAACACTAGTTAATCCACAAGTGGAGCAGCATTTTGTACCTGAAAGACATTATTTTATAATGGACAATTCATCTCCACTTAGCCAGATTAGGACACAATAGAAAATATACTCTGTTGATGATTTCTTGGGGGTATTTGTAGTTGAAGATTAGAAAATTATTGCCTTCAAATGATAGAAAAATCATGGTTAGTAGAACAAAATCCAGTAGCAACAATTATAGATAAATTATTTCAATAGATAGGCTATAGACCTAATCATTACTCTCTCTCTTTAAATATGGAAAATTCATTATCTCTCTCATGTATCTTTACTACAAATTTGATTCTTTTAATTTACATAGTAATTAGCCAGTGTGGGATGGAAGGCATTTTACTCTATCATTCCATATTCTTCTGACTCATCTAGTAATCAGATCCACATGAGACAAATTATTAACAAGAGAAAATAGCCAAATTTATTGCAGACATATGTATGGGAACCCTATATATGTGAGAGATTCAAAGACAGAAAGTTAAAATGAGGTATATGTGACATTTGAGCCAGGATGAGGTAAGGTACCTGGGCCTTCAGAGGGGAGAAAGGTCACTGTCAGTATGATAAGAAGAGCAGATGTTCAGTAAATAGAAGTCTGCCCTGCCCTATATAGAGATAGGTCCTAAGTTATTTCTGGTAATACTTGTTATTACAGGCAAGGTCCCTAATTTAAATTCTTTAAATTTGCCACTTTATTTCCATCAAGGAGAAGTAAAATCTTGAAGAAAGTCTGAAATTAACAGAACCTTCATGAATTTAAGAATTTCATTAGTTTTGTTAATACCATATCCATATGAAGATGATTTGCATTTATTTCAAAGTTCTTTTGACTGCCAATAAGCAAAGGGAGATGGAACAAAATAAATATTTTTGGTTAGTCCTAGCTGGTGTGGCTCAGTTGGTTGGGCATCGTCTCATGCACCGAAAGGTTGCTGGTTCTATTCCTGGTCAGGGTACATGCCCAGGTTGCAGGCTATATCCCCGGTAGGTGGCATGCAGGAGGCAGCCGATCCATGTTCCGCTCTCACATTGATGTTTCTCTCTCTTTGTCCTTCTCCTTCTCTCTCTAAAAATCAATAAAAAAAATCCTAAAAGAAAAAAAAAATCTTTGGTTATAATTTAATTATAGGAAAACTTGCTGTTGAGGTAAAAAAATTTGAATTTTGAACCTTCCCAATTAGTTTAATTTTACTCTGACCATAAACTGAAACTTCTTAAAAAACATTTCATATTAATTGGCAGTATATTTATACCTATCAGAAAATGATATAGTAGTGAAAATCAACACTTTTAGAATTCCTATTTTTACCCAAACTTATATATATTAGCCTCAAGCTGCAAAATGTTGCATTGCTTTGAATTGGATTATTATTACATTTATTTTATATGTTGTTTAGCTCATGGGAAATGGAATTATTTTTTCTATGATCCCATCAATCACATTTACTTTAGAATTTTAAATCCTTTCTTATTTATTAATGCTGCATATGAGAAAGAGTGCCATTTAATGTTGAAGATAAATAGGAATTACTTCTCTGCTTGCTGTTCTATAGACTTGTTCATCAATATAACTCAGTATTTTATACTAGGTAACCAAGCATAGTCAACCTATTTATTTGCTGATACCTCTAGAAGTTATCAGGTATAACTTAAAAGAGATTTTAAGAAAATACTTTTTAAAAAAGAGAAAATACCGATTTGATGGGATCCTGGTGTTAACTACTTTTTAAATTTAGATATTATAGAAAGTACCTGAAATTTAATTTGAATGATTTTGGATGAAAAAGGCCTGTGTAGTACATATTAAATGTGACATACATGGATACATCAGAAAAAAGATTAATGACAATTTGTTGATTAATATTTTATGATTCAGTAAGGCACTTACTTGATTAGAGATATAACTTTATATTTAACAAACATATTTTCACATTAGAAATCTATGCCAAGCCAGTTCATTAGCTGATATCTCTGAATAAGATGAAAAGATCAACTTAAATAAAAATTAAAAATAAATGTAAATTAAAAAATAAACATTTAATAAAGTGAATAAAATTTTAAAAACATAAAGAAAAATAACAGTATTTAATTTGATCTTATTGTTCACCAAAGGCCATTGCATAAACACGCATATTACTCTTTTCTGATTGAGATATTGGAAAGTGGTGCAGGGGTGGAAAAAGTTTTCCTTCTTTTCTTATAGGTTATTTGGCTAGTCTGATAATTAAGTTGATATAAGAAAGATTAACAGGCCCTGGCCAGTTTGGCTCAGTGGATAGAGCATTGGCCCACAGACTGAAGGATTGCAGGTTCAGTTCCGGTCAAGGGCACGAACCTTTGTTGCAGACTCGATCCCTGGCCCTAGTTGAGGCACATGGCGGGGGCGGGGCGGGGGGGGCAACCAATCGATGTGTCTCTCTCGCATTGATGTTTCTCTCTCTATCTCCCCCTCCTTTCTACTCTCTCTAAGAATCAATGGAAAATATCCTTGGGTGAGGATTAACGACAGCAATGACAAAAAAAGAAAAAGAAAAAAGAAAAGAGTAACAGGAGGAGAGAAAACAGAAATGTAATAACATGTATACTTCCTGTATATATGGTAGGGACCCAGGAAAACTGAGTAACTCCCCCCAAAGCCACTACCTTAAATACCATTTCTAGCTAAAGACAAAAGATGTTGGGGCAGGGGAGTGAGGGAGGAAGCCAGTTATGGGAGGTTATCAGAAAAAGCACAGTAAACAAGAGTATGGGGTTGTCTGCAGCTTTAGGTTACTGCCTTCCCCATTGATAAGAGTTTATAGAGATCGAGTCAGCTTTCTCCTGCTGGTACACAGAGGGAGATACCCTTACAAATAGACATTTCCCTGATCAATGTAACCATCTCTTACAACAGAGTAAACTTCTCAGCTTTCAGAGCTCCCCCCAATCTTAAAAGTAATCAGCCTAACATTATCCTTGTGTCAAATAGGCATATTTTTGGGTGGTATATTCTGCTCTCCTTCACAAGTCCAGGCCACATTCTGGGCAATATTGTGTGTGTGTGTGTGTGTGTGTGTGTGTGTGTGTGTGTGTGTGTGTGTGTGTGTGTTTTAATCATTTACTGTCATTTTGTGTTGTGTCTTGTTTATTTTTTTGTGATGTGGGGGAAGAAGAAATTTTTATCTATCCTTATAGGTTCTTTCAGCTGGTCTAATCAAATTGACATGAGGCAGACTATTAACAAGAGAAAAACAACCAAATTTAATTATATATGTACGTAGGGGAACCTCACATACATGAGAGTCAGAGACCCCACATCATGAATTGTTCAGAGGGAGACAGGCAAAATGAGGTACAGATGACATCCTGAGCTAAGGAAGCAGTTCGACACCTGAGGCTTCAGAACAAGAGGACATTCACAGACCCAATAAAAAACCAGATGTTCAGTAATTAGATATTTGTCCCGCCATACAGATAGGTCAAAAGAGGTTATCTCTGATAACTCTTATTATGGGCAGGGCCCCTAATTTCAGTTCTTCTAGGTAGTTGGGGTAAGGTGGTGGTGGCGGGGGGTGAGGGAGGGAGCAGACGTTTCTTTTAAGCCCACAAGATCTCAATTGCCTTTAGTTCAAAAAAATCCACATACCACAACGCACATTATTCTAAACTCCTACAGTGGGCTATCAGAATTATAACTCCTGTTCAAATTTCCTTCACCTTTTCTCATTTGTTACATTAAAGCCTGGCTTTATGAAATATTTAAATGTAGGTCTTTATGCTACATTCATCCTCACCACTGGCGATTTGTTATATATGAGAAACAACTTTAAAATATGTTGTGATTGTCTGTCTGCACGTATTTGTTTATCTATCTAGGATTTCATTTAGTGAATTAATAGAATTTGCTTTTTAAATGCATCCAAATGAAAATATAGCTGCTCAGTTGTTTTTGATTGTTTGTTGCAAAGTTCAGTGTAATTATACTAGTAATTATGAATTAATTCCGCCTGAGGTTGAGTATCGCAATTTAGATTTTTTACTTTGAAAACCTGGTGGGATTTAGTACAAAATCCTATAGGTAGGATATATTGAGTATGTACTGAAATTGCATCAATGATAGAACTTGTCGCATAAATGAATTTACCTCTTGAAATGATTTCTTAGGCTTGAGAGGACAAAGGTGAATGAGTGCAGAATTATGGACAATACATATTCAAAGTATATTGTGTGCTATGGCTGAAAATGAATTAACCCCCCCCCCAACCTTGGGCTTGTACTGCAGCTAGACCTTAAAAGTCCCTTTCTTATTGTGCTGTCTGCTTTCTCTTGTACAGTATATGTATCTTCAGTTACATATTGCAGTTCTCAATAGGAATGATACATAAACTCCCTAAATGTCTGCTGGTAGTATAATAATTTTTTTTTTAAAAAAATAAGCAAGGAGTTTGCTTGAACCTCAGGTTTTTCTTTAGGCTAAATCTCAGGTATGGGCTATCTGGAAAGAACGACATTAAGAAAAAAAACACGGGAAGAGGTATACTTTTAAATTATTTTACTTAATTCATTCGGTTAATGAAATTAGATATTTTTTCCCCCCAAATTACTTCTATTAAGTCGTTTCATTGGTTAGTCAACACTCTGTGTGAGTGTGTGGCAGTGGTGGTTTTTCAGGGAAGTACAACAGCCAGATGTTCAATAAGCAGATTCTTAAACCCAATTTTACACCTCAGGACCTTGAATTATTATGCTAAATTGCCACCCAGCATCTACTATACTTTAATAATGATATACTTAATAAAATCTGTGTTGTTCAGCACATTTTCTTTTCTGTTGTGTACTTTTCTTCTTCTTCTTTTTCTTCTTAGGGAAATAGTTCTCAAACTACTTCAATATGAGGCATCCACAAATGTAGCAGACAACAAGGGTTATTTCCCGATTCACCTGGCTGCCTGGAAAGGAGATGAGGAAATTGTGAAGATTCTTATTCATCATGGGCCATCGCATTCCCGAGTCAATGAACAGGTGCACTTGTCAAATGTTTACTCATGCTATATTTTTTCTAGAGTTTTGAGAAGGCAAAGCCACAAGTGAAAACTTAAGTTATTTTAAAATGAGATTAAAAAATGAATGTGAAAAAATTTGATTACTTCTGTCTTTACCCTGCCAAAGACTTTTCCACTACTGAATTTGCTGAAGGGAAATTTGAAAATTTCTTTGGCACTAATATGGGCATTTGTTAAGATATTTGTTAACAAGAAAACCCCACGTAAAGGAAGTAGTTGTGATATTTTTGCCTGCCTTATATAAGCATCGATTTTATAGCTCTTAAATATTTTAAGGTAGAACGGAATTCACATTTATAATGTGAATTAGAGCTTTTCTTAGTAAAAATTTAAATGCTAGGGAAGTAATGATAACTATCATTTGTATAGTGCTTTACCATTTACATAGCACCTTCACAGTAAGTACCTTTTGCGAATCAAAATACAATGTATAGAGTTGCTAGTCACAAATCAAGTTAAAATTTTTCTATATACATAAATATATACATATGCCTCGAGTAAGTTGAGTAAAACACTAACAACAGTTGATACCACAGGTAAAGTTATAATATTTGCAAGTGCATAATATTCGTATTACTCAAAACAGACATATTAAAAGAGGAAGGCCATTGTCAGTATTCTAAATAAATAAGACCACACATTCCAGAAAGCAGAATAAAGTCCCCTAAAGCAGTATGATGACAAACATCTTAGCTCTGCATGCCCCCTACTGTTCCCATTTTGTAAAACAATATTTGAAAACCAGCATGCAGTCCAACAATTGAATTTCAACCATGGCATTAAGCTGCAGGTTGGCAGCTGTCCAACATCAATGCAAGTAGGTTACTCTAGGGCAGGCACATCTAATAAAGTGTAATTAGCATATTGTTCAAATAGATACAGACCTTGCAGGCCCTTGGATGAAATTCAGACTAAAGAGTAAAAAGTAACACTATCACTAGCTATAAACAGCAAAAGGAAGAAAAAAAGTTTGTTTTTCCAAAATACAATAGGAAGAACTAATCAAGAAAAATGTTTTATTAATTGGAAATGTCTTATTAATACTTATCACAATAAAAATGTCTGTGTTTACAGGTTAAAAATGCAGAATATTTTTTATGAGAGTAAACATATAAATCTGATCTTAAAAAAAGGCAGATATGGCTCAGTGTATCATGCTAAAAGGACATGTATGAGAATGCTGTTCTCTTCTTCAGAAAACCAGAAGTTAAAAGATCATTTGTAGTATGAGCCATCTGGTGGTTATTCTGAATAATTGTCTGAATGCCCCAAAGCAAACCTGAAATAAGATGGAAAAATAATCCAAGGTTAAACAAGAGTATATTAGTTTTTACAAACAAAATATTTTTTAAATGACATAAAAATAAGAAAAAACACACACCGAGAATTCATTTATATTTGAAACTTGACAATTTTAAATGGGGTATGACTGCAATGGTATGTTTTAAAGAGAAACACTTGTTTTGTGTGATGTTGAACAGTTCAATTAAAATATAAAAAAGGTCTTTCCCAAGGAGATTCTTTTTTCACTTCTATACTTTGTGTTTTGGTTTCTATTTGGTTTCATATTAGGGCACCCATATGTCTTCATTCTCTTATATGGAAAATAAAATGAAACTTAATTTGGGAGGCCTCTCTGTAAGTCTTTCATTGTCAAAAATTTACTGATTAGTGGGGGACGCCAGTCAAGATAGCAGACTAGGTGGATGCTGTGCTCTCCTCCTCCCATGACCACATCAAATTTATAGCTAAATACAGAACAGCCAACCCGGTGAATCATCTGAGGACTAGCTGAACAGAAGTCCTAAACTAAGCATATAAAGAAGAAGCCACACCTAACCGGTGTGGCTCAGGAGTTGAGCTTTGACCCATGAACCAGGAGGTCAGTGTTTGATTCCCAGTCAGGGCACATGCCTGGCTTGCAGGCTCGATCCCCGATAGGGGGAATGCAGGAGGCAGCCGATCAATGATTCTCTCTCATCATTGATGCTTCTATCTTGCTCTCCCTCTCCCTTCCTCTCAGAAATCAATAAAAAATATATACTTTTTTTTTAAAAAAGAAGTTCTGTTGAGATAGCATCAGTGTACTTAAAAAAAAAAAGAATTGACGAACTCATTTGTCTTTTGGAAAGCCAGGCTATTGAAAGTGTGTTATAATTGTTATTAATCTCTCTCATTAACAAATGTCATGGAGGCGCGATGCACAGTGCAGATCACACTGAAACACCAACCATCTGGGCCCAGCAGGGCCGCTGACTAACATGGCTAAATCATTTATCACTCTTGGAAATTGGAATAAATAATGTAGGGAAAAGTTAGATTTTTTTTCCCTATTGAAGTGATAAAAATCAAATGTGATATTTTTGATGCAATCAATGATGCATACTTTTATCAGATATAAAATTCTATTAGGAATACTTATCAAAATAGATAAATCTTAAAACATATTTTCAAAGCATCTGAGGTTTTAGATGACGGAGTTTACATTTTGATAAGGAATTGAGTTTCTGAAAACGTGCGTTTTATGCGTCTGTGTTAACAGAACAATGAGAATGAAACTGCCCTACACTGTGCAGCTCAGTACGGACACTCGGAAGTCGTGGCCGTTCTCCTGGATGAGCTCACGGATCCCACCATCAGGAACAGCAAGCTGGAAACACCTTTGGACCTGGCGGCGCTTTACGGACGGCTGAGAGTAGTCAAAATGATCATCAGCGCGCACCCTAACTTAATGAGCTGCAACACTCGCAAGCACACTCCGCTACACCTCGCCGCACGCAACGGCCACAAAGCAGTCGTTCAGGTGCTGTTGGAAGCAGGAATGGATGTGAGCTGTCAGGTGAGTCTTCTGTTAGCTGGGCTTTAAAAGTGATGGTGCTCTAGTGTTGCTTTGGGATGCAGATGTTATAGGTTATATATAGAGCCCAGCCAGCGTGGCTCAGTGGTTGAGCATCCACCTATGAGCCAGGAGGTCACAGTTCCATTTTGGTCAGGGCACATACCTGGGTTGCTGGCTGTATCCCCCTTAGGGGGCGTGCAGGATACAGTTGATCAATGATTCTCTCTCATCATTGATGTTTCTCTCTCCCTCTTCCTCTCCTTCCTTTCGGAAATTAAAAAAAATATATATCTAATATAATAAAAGACAAACATGCAACTTGACCATACCTTCACTACACCTTAAGCCATGCCCACCAGCCAATCAGAGTGACTATATGCAAAGTAATCCAACCAAGATGGCGGCCAGCAGCCACGGAGCTGGAGCGAGCAGGAGGCTTGGTTGCTCCAGTGATGGAGGAAGCCAAGCTTCCCACCTGCCAAGGCCGGCTCTGAGCTCCACTCAAGGCTACAAAGTTTCAATTATAGAAGGTAAATAAATCTCAGAATAAAAAAAGAAAAGAAAAAATGGAGAGGCTGGGAGCTTCCGTCGCCGTGGGGCTTGGCCAGCCTGAAAACAGCCCTCAGCCCCTCACCGAGACAGGCCAGGCACCCCAGTGGGGGTCCCTCACCCTAAAGGGGGTGGGCCAGCCTGCAAACAGCAATCAGCCCCTCACCCAGACTGGCCAAATCTCCATGGGGTGAGGGTCCCCATTGGGGGGGGGGCTTAACCAGCCTGCAAACAGCCATCAGCCCCTCACCCAGGCTGGCCAGGCACTCCAGCGGGACCCCCACCCTGATCCGGGAAACCCTTCAGGGCAAACCAGCCAGCCTCCACCCATGCACCAGGCCTCTATCCTATATAATAAAAGGGTAATATGCAAACTGACCCTAACAGCAGAATGACTGGGAATGACTGGTCACTATGACACACACTGACCACCAGGGGGCAGACGCTCAATGCAGGAGCTGCCCCCTGGCGGTCAGTGCGCTCCCACAGTGGGAGCTCTGCTCAATCACAAGCCAGGCTGACGGCTGCCAGTACAGCGGTGGTGGTGGGAGCCTCTCCCACCTCCTCAGCAGTGCTAAGGATGTCCGACCTTAGCTTAGGCCTGCTCCCCGGTGGCAAGTGGATATCCCCCGAGGGCTGCCGGGCTGCCAGAGGGATGTCTGACTGCCAGCTTAGGCCCAATCCCCCAGAGAGTGGGCCTAAGCCAGCAGATGGTCATCCCCCGAGGGGTCCCAGACTGCGAGAGGGCACAGGCCAGGCTGAGGGACCCCCCTCCCGAGTGAATAAATTTTTGTGCACTGGGCCTCTAGTCCTATCTAATAAAAGAGAAACATGGTAATTAGCGTACATCCGCTACCCTTCCCATTGGCTAATCAGTGAGATATGCAAATTAACTGCCAGCCAAGATGACGGCCGGCAACCAGGCAGCTTGAAGTGAACATGAGGCTTGCTTGCTTCAGTGACGGAGGAAACCAACGTTCCCCGCCTGCCTTGCCAGCCTCTGAGCTTGCAGTTTCAAACATTGTTACAAATATAGAAGCTAAACAAAACCCCAGAAACCTGCTTTCAGCCAGCCGGGATCTTAGAGCTGGAGTTGATACAGTGTTTCGATTATAGAACCCAAACAAACCAGATACCTGCTTTCAGCAGCAGAGGCCTCAGAGCTGGAGCCAAGCCTCAAAGCTAAAGCTGGCCCAGAATAAAAAAAAAGAAAAAAAGGAGCAGTTGGGAGCTTCAGTCACCGCCAGCCTGAAAACAGCCCTCAGCCCCTCACCCAGACTGACCAGGCACCCCAGTGGGGACCCCCACCCTGAAGGGTGTGTGAACAGCTGCAAACAGCCATCATCCCCTCACCCAGGCTGGCCAGGCACCCCAGTGGGGACCCCCACCCTGATCCAGGCCACCCTTCAGAGCAAACCAGCCGGCCCCCACCCGTGCAGCAGGCCTCTATCCTATATAGTAAAAGGGTAATATGCCTCCCAGGACCGGGATCAGCGGAGCTGAGAGGCCTCCGCCACCGGGATCAGTGTGACAGGGGGCAGCGCCCAAACCCCCTGATCGCCCTGCGGCTCTGTGTGTGACAGGGGGCAGGGCCACAACCTCCCTATCCGCCCTGCTCTGTTCCTGACAGGGGAAGGCGCCGCAACCCCCTGATCAGCCCTGCTCTGTGCCTGATAGGGGGGAGCTCCCAACCCCCTGATCGTCCTGCGGCTCTGGGTGTGACAGGGTTCGGTGCCCCAACCCCCTGATTGGCCCTGCTCTGTGTGTGACAGGGTGTGGCACCCCAACCCCCTGACCGGCCCTGCTCTGTGTTTGATGGGGTAGAGCCATAACCTCCCATCGGCCCTGCCCTGAGTGTGAGAGTGGCGGCGCCCCAACCCCCTGATTGGCCCTGCTCTGTGGGTGATAGAGGGCGGCACCCCAACCCCCTGATCCTCCCTGCTCTGTGCTTGACGGGGGGAGCTCCCCAACCCCTTGATGGGCTCTGCTCTGTGCGTGACAGGGTACGGAGCCCCAACCCCCCTGATGGGCCCTGCTCTGTGTGTGACAGGGGGCAGTGCCCCACCCCCCTGATTGGCCCTGCTCTGTGCATGACGGGGTGGCGCCGCAACCTCCCCATTGACCCTGCTTTGAGTGTGACGGGGCGGTGGCCCTACCCTGAGCGTGACTGAGGGTGGCATCGCAACCTCCCAATCTGCCCTGCTCTGTGCATGACGGGGTGGCGCCCCAACCCCCCAACTGGCCCTGCTCTTAGCCCGACCAGGGGGCTGCACCTAGGGATTGGGCCTGCCCTCTGCCACCTGGGAGCAGGCCTAAGCTAACAGGTCGTTATCTCCCGAGGCGTCCCAGACTGCGAGAGGGCACAGGCCGGGCTGAGGGACCCCCTCCACCCCCCCCCCCCCGAGTGCAGAAATTTTTGTGCACCGGGCCTCTAGTATATATATAAAACCCTAAACAACTGTTTGCTATGATGTGCACTGACCACCAGGGGGCAGACGCTCAAAACAGGAACTGCCCCCTGGTGGTCCGTGTGCTCCCACAGTGGGAGCGCTGCTCTGCTGACCAACGGGCACCAGACTCAGGGCTCATGGCTGGCTGCCTCAACTCAGAGACCGCAGTAGAGCAGCAGCCAGCCTACCGAGTGGTGGTGGTGGTGGCAGACGCAGCGGGGCCTGTTTTGGCCCGATCTCCGCAGGCCATACTGAGGGACCCCACCGGTGCAGGAATCCATGCACTGGGCCTCTAGTATATATATATTGAAAAAAAGAAAAAAAAACATTATATGTAGAAATCATATCATTTTTTGATTAGTCAAATTGTCTGCAAGTATTTTTGTAACTACTAAGTTCAAGGCACCCCGTCACACACTTTTGGGAAGTATGTAGAGATATAAGGCATGATCTCTAACCTCATTCTAATTTGAGGGCTATATACATGAAAAATTATTCTTAGATGGCAGTTGTGTGTGGTACCTTAGTAATTGTTTCTTTTGTTCTAGTAACTAGCACACACGAGGGATCCATCAAAGTTGAACGAGTGAATGAATGAAATAAATGCTCTTGAACATTTTGAGTATGTACTTTGTGTTTAATATGTCACCACATTTAGAATCCAGTTCTCCACAACTGTCCTGAGGGAATGAGAGCTGTTAACTTCCAGTTAAGATATGAGCAATCAGATTCAAAGATTTAAGAAACTTGCCAAAGGACACATAGCTGATACACCCAGAATGTGAATTTAGACTTACTGATTAAAGTCCAGGCCTCTTTTCACAACAATGGGCTGTATGTACATAACTAATGAAGGAAAGACCGTTGTACCTAAGGCTGTCAGAAATAAGCTTTTTGGAGAAGTGGTTTGAGTTGAGCTTTGAAGGATGGGTAACATTAGGATAGATTTTGTTTCTCCACAAGGAAAGAGTAACCTGCTTTTATTATCTGTCTCAAGTTACCAAAACTTTTAAAAAACAATTTTGTTCTTTTCTGACTGTTTTTTGGCTCCCAAGTCAGTGGTAGCATTCTTATCTTTTAGAGACTCTTCTGGTTCCCGTCAGGTTGTGCTCTTCTCCCCTGTGTATTAGTAAGCGATTGCTGCATAACAAACTATGCCCAAGCTGAATGGCTTCACACCATAACTGTGTACTTAGCTCATAATACTGGGGATGGTGGTTTAGTCTGAGCTCATCTGGGTAGTTCTTCCATCTTGGCAAGGTTCTCTCATTCTTCTGGAGTCAGTTGTAAGTCAGTTAAGTGGCTCTGTGTCAGGGACTGACTAGATGTTGCCTGGGATAATGGGTGAGACTGGAATGTCTTCTTTTTTTAAAAATATATTTCATTGATTTTTTACAGAGAGGAAGGGAGAGGGAGAGGGATAGAGAGTTAGAAACATCGATGAGAGAGAAACACCGATCAGCTGCCTCCTGCACACTCCCTACTGGGGATGTGGCTGCAACCAAGTACATGCCCTTGACCAGAATCAAGCCCAGGACCCTTCAGTCCTCAGGCTGATGCTCTATTCACTGAGGCAAACTGGTTAGGGCTGGAATGTCTTCTTTACACTATCTTTCTCTCAAGAAGTGCTGAGCCCAGCCAGCTTGGCTCAGTGGTTGAGCCTCAATCAGAAGGTCACAGGTTCGATTCCCAGTTAGAGCACATGCCTGGGTTGTAGGCTTGATCTCCAATACCCCTATTCTATCTCTCTCTCCCTCTTCCTTCCTTTCTGAAATCAATAAATATATATATATATATATATATATATATATATATATATATATATATATATATATATATAGAAAAAAGAGAAGTGCTGATATTACAGAGAATATGTATGAATATATAAAACGACACAATTTTTTAAAACTGTAATCATTCCTAATGCAACTGTGTTTCTTTTTCTGATTTTTTTTTTCCAGACAGAAAAGGGGAGTGCACTTCATGAAGCAGCTTTGTTTGGAAAGGTGGATGTTGTGAGAGTTCTGTTAGAAACAGGTAACTATCATGAGTCCCCATGGAGCTTATTCTACCACATACTATTTTTAAAAATATATATATATTATTGATTTTTTACAGAGAGGGAGGGAGACAGATAGAGAGTCAGAAACATCGATGAGAGAGAAACATCGATCAGCTGCCTCCTGCACACCCCCCACTGGGGATGTGCCAGCAACCAAGGTACACGCCCCCAGACCGGAATCCAACCTGGGACCCCTCAGTCCGCAGGCCGATGCTCCATCCACTAAGCCAAACCGGTCAGGGCTTAGCACATACTATTTTTTATTTCAGGAGTAAAAGAAAACAATTTACTTATTTATTTTTTACATAATCACCCTTTCTTCTTATCTTCCCTCCAAATTGCAGTTTTATATTCATATCATGCAGAATTGAGCCTCAGTGTTTAGATAAAATTGATATAAATGTGTACCTTCTTTCACTTGGTGGATGTTTTAGTAAAAAGCTCTTGGAAAGTAGAATGATGTACATTTAAGTCACAGTAAAATATACTAGAGCAACTTCCTAAAGGAAAAGGAAATCTTTGCTTTCCACAAGAGGAAGGATCCTGTGAATTTATGACAATTGCTTTGTTTATTAAAGAACAGAATATTTCCCTCGCTTTTCTTACTGTGAACTGTGGTAAACAGCAATTAGAGTTCTCTGTCCTTAAGGCAAATCCTCCTTCTGGTTTTTTTTAATCAACTGAGTTGCTGTTGTTTGTCAGCCGCAGTGATTTAAAGGGGACCTTTTAGGGGGAATGCTTTGAAGGAACAAAGTAGGTTTATTTGTCTTCGTGGGCATATTGTGATCAAAATGAAATAAAATTGGTACAGAGGAGGGATTATTTCTTTTCAGGATCAAAAGGCATGAGTACTTTGAAACAATTGATGAGTCTTTTGTGTTATGGGTATATTTCATGCTTTTATTTTCCTCTGTAAAAAAAAGAAGTGTAAAACGTTGGCAGACTATGGCATTTTGATTGTGTTTATGCAAAGTTAAAATTTCATGTATATTGAACTTGACATGTAACACAGTGATATATTAAATGTGTTGAGGCAATCAATTTAATGTGTGCTAGTCACACAACCCTACACAACTGAAAAAATAATAGAAGACGATATATAATCTTACTATGATGAACTACCATTTGAGGCCAGATTCTATAAAATGGCTCTGTTTGTCTTTAGATGTTTGGAAATTTATAAACTTTTTTAGGGTGGCGGAAGCTATTTGCTACATTACAGTAAGTTCTTTAGTGCATTATGTATTTTTCGGAATTAAAATAATTCCAACGGTTTTTAATTATGCACTTCAGCAAGTTTGCTCACCATGCAGACGATGAGTGTTGCTAACATTGATTGTAATGTATGAAATATTTGACTTTGGTATTTGGACAAGACTTTTAAATAATCATACTCTTTCCACTTTCGTGACTATTCAAGTATTTTAAGACTGTTTTTATATTACTCACATGGTACAATAGTATAATTTAAAAATATTTTTATGACACACAGACTATATAAATCACATGACCATGATACTTTAGGAATTCACATTCTAAATTAATATTTTCAGCTTGTACCATTTAGTTTACAATTTAAAATAGCTATAATCCGAAAAAAATTCTTAAGAGTTAATTCATTATCAAGATTATTCCTAATATTTGGTAGCAGTCGACGCCTTCTGTTTTACTAAAATCTTGCATGTGTAGGTGTGCACATGTAACTTTATTAAAAAATGACTTTTTAAACGTGCTTAGTGTGTATATGTTTGAAGTTAGAGTAGTTATATAGTAACAGTGTCTTCTGGTCACTCCAATGTTGTATATCTAGTGGGGTTTTCTTTTTCTTTCAGGAATTGATGCCAATATAAAGGATAGCTTAGGGAGAACCGTCTTAGACATTCTGAAAGAACATCCATCTCAGAAATCTCTCCAGATTGCAACACTCCTACAAGGTAAACAGTGTTGATGATGGATGAGTGTGCCTTCAAGTTAAGATTCATGAAAACCGTCCTCGTTTTGCCTGGGGGTTTGAGTTAATGTTTACCTTTGAATGAACTTCTTCTTTGCATTTTTTTCCTAGTAGACTTTTAAACTAAATAAAATTCTTTGTAATGCTTTATTTTGGTTTTTAAGCTACTCAGTGTTTTAAGAAAAGCTAAGATATTTTTTCATGCACTTGATATTAGTCTCTTTTAAACACAGATATTAAATGTATAGTTATGAGCTGGAAGGTATAAGATTATACAGTGATGGTAATTAAGTATTATATCACATTTGAGTAATCCTTAAAGAGTTCAGGGATTTCTGTTATTTTGTCTTATTTCTTTAATCTGTGACGGTAAGTCAGATGTCATTGTTGTGAAGTTCTGAGAGTCTAAGGGACTTGCTCAAACTCGTATATTCTATTCGGAGCGGTAGAGTTGGTACATAAGTGCTGGGTTAACAACAGTAAAATGGTATGTAGATTATTTTCTCCCTAATCCAGCAGTGCCAATAGTTCCATCTTGCCAGCTCTGTTTTTGATAAAGGCCATTTAAATACTTTTGTAGTTAGTTGCAGTTATTTGACAACCATTTAGGTACTGCTTCTTTGTTTGTAGGATTACGTACTCCCGGTTTGATTGAAAACTTTTATGAAAAATTTAGATTTAGACTGACTGGTGTGGCTTGGTAGTTGAGCATCAACCCCTGAACCAGGAGGGTACATGCTAGATCCCCAGTGAGGGGTGTGCAGGAGGCAGGGGATCAATGATTCTCTCTCATCATTGATGATTCTACGCCTCTCCCTTCCTCTCTCTGAAGTCAATAAAAACAACAACAATATTAAAAGAATTTAGATTTAAATGCTCTCCCTTTCTGCTTGGTGCTAGGCCTGGCATGTAGCATGTTCCCTTAAAAACCCAGAGGTTTGTTCTCTCCATTCCAGTCAGCTCAGACACTATTCAGCTGCGATTAGCCCCTATAATTGTTACGGATTGGCTGCAAATGTAATTGAGGAGGGAGGCTGGATGGATTTCATTGGATTATCAGTTGGGAGGCTTTGTCCTGCAGGGAGATAAGTGAATTACAACCAAGTGAGCAGGAGATATGTAGGGTCAACAGGGGCCAAAGAGAGGTAAGGAGAATAGATACTCTACAGGAGGTCATTATGCTCTCTTCTCTCCAAATTTCCAAAACCTCTCACGGAAGTTCAGGCCCCTACAATTTCCTTGTTAATAAAGAAGTTAGTTTTAAGTCAAGTGCATGTAGAGATAAATCAGAGAATACAAGAGTGGCTCTTCATATCAATTCAAATTAAAATGGAGTCGAATCAAAGCTAAAACATCAAAGTAGTACGCAGCATTTTTATAAGTCTTCCCCCTCTAGGTGATTTTGGCTCTGAGATTAAAAAACACACAACTGAGGCTTGTGCATAGTGTTTTTTTGGAAAAAGCAAAATAAATATACACTAAAAAGGGAGCATGACAGAATTACAGACAATTTTTATAAGATGCTGCATTAGTTCAACTTAAATAAAATGTTATTATAGAGGAATAACTGTGTTCTTTTAAATGATCATGATTCATTAGGTATGCCAATTTGTGATAGGGCATATAGGGCACCTTTGAATTTTTGAAATTATTGGAAAACTTTAGAATGTGAACACGTTCTATATTCTTTATATTCCTGGATTTCGAGTCACTGGTGCATCTTTTTTTTTTTTTCCCCCAGAGAGGAAGGGAGAGGGAGACAGATAGAAACATTAATGAGGAGAGAGAATCATTGATCGGCTGCCTCCTGCACACCCTACACTGGGGATTGAGCCCACAACCCAGGCATATGCCCTGACTAGGAATGGAACCGTGACCTCCTGGTACATAGGTCGACACTCAGCCACTGAGCCACACCGGCTGGGCTCACTGGCGCATCTTAAATCTTATGAAAAAGTTTGTTATAGCTATAAAGCCAATTGATAGTAGATAAAATTACTATTTGTGTCCCCAAGAGAAATTAAATTTTCATAATTACTGCATGAGTCAAAACTTTTAAGCATAGAAGCCTATAGGTTGCTTTCTTTTCCTAGTAGAATGTGCCTAGTAGAATTGCCCTTAGGTAAAAACTATTTGGATGATATGAGGACATAAGTGGCTGGCAAGAGAGCACAAACTTTCTTAACTGGATTTTTTTTAAAGGTTTCTTCTGAATAAAGAAATGCAAGTAAAAGATCCCCATAGGGAGGGATCTATTCATTTAATCCTAACCACAAACTGGGAGCCGCATGCTTGGGGGAGATAGCAGATACATTTTGTTTAGATCACATATTTTTAGCTCACACTGTTGCCGTTAAAAAAAATTGAATTAGCTTTCAACATTTAAAAATCTAGGATTTTAGTTAAAACTCCAGAGCTTTTAACAAATGCAGGCTTTCATTTTCCTTCATTGAAGCCTGACTTTAGGTAAGTGTACCTGCTCTCTAGCTACTCATGGTCTGTATGCTCTCTGTTCTTTCATGACACTGGTGCTATTTGTGGACATTTTCCCTACATTGAGGTGCTGTTTTCTTTATGTTCAAAAGTGAGATGTTTTCTTGTCCTATGTCTGTTTGGCTCTGCCACTTATTAGCTGTATGAACGTCGCCAAGTTAAAGTCCTTGTCCTCTAGTTGTCATCTTTAAAACTGAGATTCTAATAGTGCCTGAGTTGTAGTTTGTGAGGATTGAGTTAACTTATATTAAATACTTAGAACATTGCTGGGTACAGAGTAAGCAAAATTTTCATATTAGCTGCTATTACTAATACATCTTCATTAAAGTTAGAAAAATGAGAGAGAGATTGAGTGTGGGATATTGCTCCAAGAATAATGAGAAAGAACATTATTGCTTTGTAGAAATAAAGTTTAATATACAATTATGCTTATCTTACTAGATGACAACACCATTTTATCATAAACTTATCCCACTTCATTCATTTATGTGACTTGACTGGTGGTTGTATCCAAATGAATTTGACATTCCTGCTTAGGAATCAAGTCTATTCAAAGCATCTTTCTGAGTTTTAAATCTTTTGGTAGAGTACATTTAAGGAAACCACGGATGTTCTTGTGTTTTCAACAGGTGAAGTTATTTTTAAGCAAAGAATAGGTTAAGTTTAGTTTTCAGAAAAATGTTCCATAAGTCTCTTTCAAAATATCTTTTTTTGTTTTCATTAAAAGCTTTAAGTTAATAGCTCACCGTGAAGTTCTTTGGTTTTTTTGGCTTTATGAAGTTCTTATAAAAACTTAGGATGTATTTAAAATATGAGGAAAGACATGGAAAATGATCACCAGAGGTAAAGCATAAAGTTTAGTTGAAGATTTAAAAATAAATGAATTCAAATATGTAATTTTAATACTTATACACAGAGTATTTAGAAGGCATGGGAAGACCAGCAGTCCTTGAAGCACATGTGCAGGAATGTCCAACACAGGAAACACACCTTTCATCTCCTCTTGAGTCTCCTTCCCAAAAGTCCAAAAGTGAGTAGCTAATTATAAATCCTTGAAATACTGTACTGGACTTTTAGGTACAAATTTGTCCTATCTGTACAAAATTGCTAAGCCTTGTGAAAATTTCAAGTCTAATAAGTTCTACCTTATCCTCCATATTTTATCTGTTTATTCAACCAGCATTTATTGAGCTTATTTGTCAGGCCCTACTCTTGGTCCTGAGGTTCAGGGATGAACAAGGTAGAGAGCAATCCCTGCTGCCTGAAGTTTACAGGGAGTGGATATTTCATAGTAGCTTATTTTTTCCTCAAATGCATTTTTAATGCAGAATAAAAAAATACTGATCTCTGGATTGTAACTACTGGATTTTTTCCAGAATAAATTATCAGTATAAAGTGCCATTCTTAGAATGATTAGAAAAATGAATATTTGTATGCAACCTACAAATATCAATGTTTTGACAGATGCTGCATATTATTTACCTGTTTCTTCTGAGTCTTCCCTTAATATCACATATCATAACTCTAATTTATTAATTACTTGTTTTAATACGTTCTATTTATTTTTATTAAACTTAGGAAGTTGGCTCCTAGTATAATTTTAAATTTGCTAATGAATTGTTGAGTGAATTCTGTCAGTGAAGTGTAATGCTGATAAAAGAGTGTAGAAAATTAAATGCTATAATAAATGAAGCTTTAGGAATCATAATTCCAGATATTTTATGTACCATGTATATGTGAACCTTAAATACTTACTTCCATTTTGAAAAATAATAATTATAGGCAAAATTAGAATTTCTCATTGTCTTTTAATATTCTTGTACTATTTATAGTTTAGTATCTTGTTTTTAGCAGAATAGTTTCTGAGTACTTGATCTTGTTTGCCATATTTTGAGTTCTATTACCATAACAAGTCATATTTCTATTATCTAACATTAAGTTTTATCAGTGACCTTTCTTGGAACTTTGAAAAAAATCTACTGTTCCCTTAACTAACAGGTGAAACTGTGACTGGAGAATTATCAAAACTCTTGGATGAAATAAAACTCTGTCAAGAAAAGGATTATTCTTTTGAAGACTTGTGCCACACAATATCAGACCACTACTTAGATAATTTGAGCAAGATTTCAGAGGAAGAACTTGGGAAAAATGGAAGCCAGAGTGTAGTAAGTAAGGGGGGCAGGGCAAGAAGCCAATTCGTCTGTCTTTACCAGTTCAGTGTGTGCCGAAGAGGCATGGGCTTGTGCGTTACCTTACCTGCCGACTCGGCCAGTGTCAAAGGTCAGGCTGCCTATTACTTTGTCCCTCATGTTCATTGGTGTTTTATTCTCACTGCGTGGGGAGGGGAAGGGATGCTAGATAAATCACTTGTAGTTTGTGATGATCTCCTTACTGTTAGACATTCGTAGTTTCATAGTTTCTTTGATTATGTCCTTCTAGTTTTATTGGGTGTGAGGATACTGGTTTCCTTTTGTCTTTCTTCCCCATGTTGTCTGTGAACTGAGTCTGACTCCATCTTGAAGAAGACAGCCAGAGCCCTGTGGGTATGGTCACTCCGCATGTCATTGTAGGAGAGAGACGTGGTGGGAAGTTGGACCTCCGTGTTTTTATAATCCCAAGGGCTTTGCCTGTAACCTACAAGCTTAGAATCTGAATCATGAGTTACAGATGCTTGCTCAGTTGGATTTTTGTATTAGCACAACAGCAAGAAAAACTGTGAGAATCAAGCAGTTTAAAATTAAGATTTGCGTATCTATTTTGTGTCCTATAGAAGAAGGATTTATAGGATGCACTGGCATTAAAGGAAATATATTATGATGATACTTTTATAACTTAATTTGTTTTAGAAACATTTTCTTCTAAAGTCAATGGAGTGGATTGTGTTAAAGGGATGCCATATGATTTATGAAAACAAAAATAAGTAGCTAAGTATCATGACTTGTATGAGACTATTTACTTCATTTAGTTAGTTAATGTGAGCTGTGACGCTTTCTCAGGTAGCAGCTTAGTCTGGAAGGTCCACAGCTGGTTTTACCACATAGCCTGCTTTTGCTTTTGTTTGTTTGTTTTCTGCACTGTCTTTTGTAAAACATCATACTGTTGGCTCCAATAGAAGGTCTTTATGAATGATGATGATTAATTATATATGCACAGAAGTAAATATTTGTTGGTTTTACAAAAAGAATTTGTATTGGTGAAATATTTATGATAGTAACCTTAATGTCAGGAGAAAATTCCCTGTTTAAAAATGTAAAAACGTATATGCTGTCTTCAAATTACAAAGCAATTACATTTCAATATTTCCTTGAAATAGGTTAGAAATGAGCCCACATTTTTTTCTGCATTAACAATCCATGGTGTTTAGGTTTTTATATCTGTCCCTAAGATTTATATAAATTTGCTGTTTCTGACCCTCTATGTTTAAACCCACAGACTTTTGGAAAGCCCTCATTTACTAGACCAGTTCCTTTCTTAAACTTTTCTTACTGTATGTACCATAGTAGCAAACAGATTCTGAGCAAACATCCCAAATGCATTTATTTATAAATTATATATATATATCTACTAGTATCCTAAGAATATATGATGTAAATTATGAGTAATATACTACAAAAGAAACTCAAGGGAGGAGGATAAAGATATAAGTGTCAATAGAAGCTCTAATTTTATTCTTTTACTTAGTGGGTAATCTGTGCCCCCTGTGGTCTGCGCACTCTCTTTGGAGACCATGCTCATTCAAATTTGTAGCTTTCAGATAGTGATGGAAGGGGCATCTGGCATTGCTGGGGTGACATAATTTGAGGAAACGATGGCCAGTCCCGCCCCCCCCCCCGCCCCCTGTAAGCCAAAGACTGTATTGTGATAGTAGCATGAGAGAAATTAATGCTCATAAATTGAAATTAAGTTCTTCAAATTCAAGTTCATACTTTCATATAAGCAATCGCTCTTTGTTTCTGTGACAAACCTTTATATTTTGTTCCTTAAAAATACTGCCATTTTAAAGATTAAACTTCACAGGAGGCAGAAAAGCAGAAGGAACAGATGAGTAAGAGCAAGGAGTTCTGTTTATTTGGAATAATCCTATCTAATAAAAGACAAAAAGGGTAATTAACCGTACCTCCACTACGCTTCCCATTGGCTAATCAGGACGATATGCAAATTAACTGCCAAGAAAGATGGCCGTTAACCGCCAACAAAGATGGCAGTTAATTTGCATACATAGGCACAATGCTGGGAGGCGAAAGGGGAAGGATGGAAGAAGCCGCCTGACCGTGATCGGAAACCCAGGTGGCAGTTAAGAGCCGGGTGGCAGGGCAAAGGCGGCCCTGGGGCTCAGAGGGAACACAGCGATGGCAGGGGGCCCCCGCCCCGTGTGCAGCCCGCCCCGTGTGTGGCCTGGCCATCGAGGGGGGCTCAGAGGGAACGAGGGGATGGTGGGGGCCAAGAGTGCGGGGCTCAGAGGGAACACAGCGATGGCAGGGGCCCTGACCCCTGTGCAGCCCGCCCTGTGTGCAGCTCCGGCCATGGGTGTGCGCGTGGGTCTCAGGCGGAACGCGGGGATGGCGGGGCCGCCGCCCCCCGTGCAGCCTGTCCCGTGTGCACACTGGTCATCAGCGTTGGGCTCAGGAGGCTCGACCAACAAAGCCGGACTGTGGATTGGGAATGGGCGCAAGGCAGAACTCCTGGTCCTTCCCCCCAGCCGGCAGGCTCCTATCCATCTTCAGTTTCTACTGAAAGGAATGTGGCGCCTCCACTGCACAGCCGCCCAGGACTCACAGGCTCCAGAGTGGAGACTTCAACAAGGACTTCAGGCCTGCTCAGGGGAATAACCGCCACCTCCCTACTCCACAGCTGCTTCTGTGTCTGCCAGAAACTGCGCATGCTCCTCCCTGTGACATGGCGGGGCCAGAGCCTGAGTGAGGGGTTCCACCATGGCATAGCAGCTGGACCAGTGCAGGGATGGAGGGAGGGAGGGCGGGGAAGGAGCAAGGGGGAAGCCCTGGTTCCCTGCTCCTCCTCCCACAGGCGTGGCCCTGGCTGCTGATATGATAAAAGGAGTTGTGTTTTTCTAACTCTGTCTGGGTAAAGGAAACAAGTGTCTGTTGACTTCTGATCTTACTCTCCGAGCTGCCAGTTAATCCCTCTGGATGCATCATGTCCAACCTCCATAGGATCCGAGGGGCAGGATCAACCTTCGTTCCATAGTTGAGGAAACTGACCAATAAACACATGTGTCTCATGCCTCAGTGTTAACTCCCACAGAAATCTCCGGGTAATGACTCAGATTCTATATCTAAGGGTATATTTTCTTCTGTTTTCATGTTTAATTCAGACCCAGGAGTCAGATAATACAATAAAGAATAAAATGAGTTCAGAGGGCTCAGCATTGTATTCCCAGGGCCTTTGTTCCCACACAAACTGCAGAACTCAGTTATCCTGAGATGAAAGGAAAGGAAAGAGAAACGTGAAAGGTTTCCCAGCTCAGTCACAGAGACATCTCATAACCACATATTAAGGACACGGCATTAACTTAGGGGTGGAAAGGACACAAATGGAATAGAAGATGGAGCCACTTGGAGTGAGCAGGCCAGCAGGGGGGCAGTTGGGGGCAAGCAGGCCAGCAGGGGGGGCAGTTAGGGGCAAGCAGGCTGGCAGGGGGAGTAGTTGGGGTGAGCATACTGGTACAGGGGGCAGTTGGGGGTGATCAGGCTGGCGGGGGGGGGCATTTGGGGGCAAGTAGGCTGGTGGTGGGGAGAAGTTGGGGGCAAGCAGGCTGGCAGACAGGTGAGTGGTTAGGAGCTGGCAGTCCCAGATTGTGAGAGGGATGTCTGACTGCCAGTTTAGGCCCGATCCCTGTAAACCAGCAGTAGGACATTCTTCCAGGGGTCCCAGATTAGAGAGGGTGCAGGCCGGGCTGAGGGACACTCCCCCCCACCCCGAGTGCACAAATTTTTGTGCACCCGGCCACTAGTAGAGTTTATAAAGAGAGGAGATGGGGGGAAAAGGGGGTAGGTATAGAAGGATAGGTAGAGGTCAGGCCATGGATGATTTTGAATGTCATGCTGAGAATTTTGATACTTATTTCGTAGGGAATGAGGAAAAATCTAAAGGATTTTGGGCAGGTAAGACATCAATGGAAGTGGCCTTTCACAAGATAAATGTGGTAGAACTTGTTATTGAATGTTGAAAATGTAATCAAATTATTTTTATCCTTGTCTGCAGCCTGTGTTTTGTTTGGGTTCATTCCCTGTTTTGTTTGAATATTTGTTTCCATTCATCAAAAATGTTTTTTTCTGAGTTTTGTTATGAATTATACTCTCAAATTATGCATCAATTTAACCAAGTACTTATAGATCACCTATAGGTCATAATAAAAGCCTAATATGCAAATAGACCGAAAGGCAGAACAACTGGTCGCTATGATGTGCACTGGCCACCAGGAGGCAGACGCTCAACATAGGAGCTGCCCCCAGCCTGCAGGCCCCAACTGGTGGCTGTGGCGGGGGCGGGGCGGGCGGCACCAGGCCAGCCCTGCCAGTCACCCTGCAGAGAGAGACGACTGGCAGTGGTGGCGGGGTCGGGGCTAGCGAGCAGGCAGTGCCAGGCCGGCCAAGACGGGTGTGAGCAGGAGCCCCGATCACCCTGCTGGTCGCCCCACAGATCAGCCCTGATCTCTGGCCAGGCCTAGGGACCCTACCCATGCATGAATTTCATGCGCCAGGCCTCTAGTAGGATTTATAATAGCAATAATGAGAGACAGTGCCTGACTTCAAGGAATTAAAAATACTTTTTCCAAGGAGTCTCTAGTCACAGTGTGTAGGCAATGCTAACATATACCAATAAAGCAACAGCTATATAAGAGCTACATTTATTAGATGCTTGCTGTTTGCTATTCTAATGCTTTCTATGATTTAAGTCATTTTGATCCTCATAGTAGTCCTAAGTGAGTTATAGGCTTGGGAAATGACTCAGCAAGTGGCAGATTCAGGATTCAAACTCAGAGCCAATGTCTTATATTTCTCATAATAAACTATACTGTGGCCAAAGGATTTTTTTTTTAAGAAGGAAGAGATTAGTGACAATTCAGTGGCATTCATTGAAGACTTCATGGAGGTAGGGAGAAACGAAACTGGGTCCTGGTGGAAGAGGAAATGTGCCTTGTACTTGTATTAGAACGAATGAATAAATGGGAGAGGATTCCAGCCTGCAGAGACAGTACAGAGGTGAGACGTAGCATCTCATTTAAGGAGAGTAGCTTTCCATGAGAGTTGATTTGAGAAAGTAATGGGAAACAAATTTGCATGAGTTATATTCATACCTTACACTTAGGGAGCACTTTATTTATATTAACTGGTTTGATCTTCACAATAATCCTATGAGATAGGTAGACTTATTTTTCCCGTTTCACAGATGAGAAAACAGAGGCACAGAGAACTTTTATGATTTTCCCAAGCATACATGGTAAGTACCAGAGCCAGGATTTGAACACAGACAGTCTGGGCTAGAGCCATACCCCTTACCAGACAACATTTTGCTAGGGGCAGATAATTATATTTGGAAAGCTAGTCAGAAGTTTAATATTTGATGCTGAGGAGAATAAACACTTGAAAAGGAGAGTTCTCTCATGAAAATGAGATTTGGGGAAGATGAAAATGGTAACTGAATGTCAGATGTTCTGGGGAGAAGCTCAGTGAATCTCAGCAGTGGTTATGCAGTAGACTTATCCGATGAGGCTTCAAGAAATACGGAGGCCCTCATATACCATGTCAGACCAACTAAAGCAGAATGTTTTGGGTGGCTCTAAGCCAGCCGTGGGCAAACTACGGCCCGCGGCGTTTGTTCGAAATGAATAAAACTAAAAAAAAAGAGACTGTACCCTTTTATGTAATGATGTTTACTTTGAATTTATATTAGGTCACACAAACACTCCATCCATGCTTTTGTTCCGGCCCTCTGGTCCAGTTTAAGAACCCATTGTGGCCCTCGAGTCGAAAAGTTTGCCCACCCCTGCTCTAAGCATTGTTCTTTTAAAGAGCTTCTTCTAACATGCACACTGTTGGTCTAGAGGACTCCAAATCTGCCAGGTCCCTGCTGAGGTAATTCAGGCCTGAGGTGCTGAGTTTGAGCTGAGGTCTTGATAACAGCACACAATTATAGACTCTCAGAGGTGGACTAAATTTTATAGATCTAGAATCTGGCCTATTTCTACTCCCCAGGGTAAGAGCTCTAAAACTCTCTTGAGTTAGGCACATTTTAAAGTTCTCATCAAGCAAATTCCAACTACCATTCAGTCATAGTCCCAAATTAAAATTATTTCTATTATATCAGAATGTTAAATGTGAACATTTTTGTTGGTTTATTATTCACATTACTGGCTGAAGGATAGGCATTTAGGTTCAGTTAAAATTTAATTTTAGATGATATGAAACATACCACTTTTCATTGTAATATGACAAATCCAAAAGTAACTTAGAAGGAATTAAAATGTAAGGAAATGTGTTGTGTAGCATTCATATTATTAATAAATGTATTATATATTAATGATGTGGCTTGAATTTTGCGACTATTTTAACTATTCTTAGTTCAGTTTAGCTTTTATTGCCTTTTTCTTCCAATAGAGGGCACTCTAATTCAGTAATTTAAAATACAAAATCATTCATCTTATGTAAGAACTTTATTTTTGAATTGGAGGTTTTTGGTTTTATTAAAATATAAAATTAGCCTTAAGGTGGTAGTTTGAACAATTTTACTAATATGAGTGAATTAAAAATTAAATTCTTATTGTGGTTGAATGTATTTGATTAAAAATTTTGCATTTAATATGAAAACCAGCTCAAGTTATAATTACATTTTCTCTTGCATAAATTTTAATTCAGAAGTTAGTCTCTTTTAAAAGCTTTTATAATGTGCATGTGGAGCCATTTTCTAAATTGAATTAAGACATTATATAATCTAGAATGTAAATTTTGAAGAAATACAAATATCTTCACTTTTTTTTCAACATAGGAAATTTAGGTTTTGGAAAGAATATAAAACAATCTGAAAAAATTTATGTTCTCTTCACTTATTTTACCAACTCATATATTCAGTTTTCCCCTCTATGTGTATAAATGCTGTGCACAACTCTTAAACGTGAACACACCATGATATAGAGAAATTTGATGATAACGTAAAGATCACTAGAGCAGGTATCAGAATCTAGGCTTCAGGAAAACATATTTAAAAATTTTAAAATAGAAACAATAGTGTGGTGAAGGCCTGGGAGGGGTAGGTGCTGGGTGGAGGGGATCAATGGGGAAAAAAAACCCACAAAGGGGACATCTTTAATACAATAAAGGTAAATTTAAAAAAATATTTAAAATAGAAAAAGCATTATTGTCTCATTAGTCTATGTCTCTAAGAAATAAACAGGAAGCTTCAGGGATAAAATGCATTATATATTTTTTCTCCTGAGGGGGAAAAAACCTAGAAACAAGCAGCATCTAAGAATTGTTGTTTGAAAGTGGTTGTGCAATTGCAGGTTTTGGGCAATTTTATTCAGCCAGTACACCTCTTTTCTGTTATTTCACTTCCTTTTTCAATGCAAAAATCTTAAATTACATGTAAACTTTCAGAAGTGTGAGGTCTTTTACTTGAATATTTCAAGATTTCAAGATTCAATGTCTCAGTTTTTATACCAAGCTTCGATAAACTGCTTGAGAATACTCTTGGGAGTTGGGGGGCGGGGAGTGGGGAGTCTCTATAGGAAAATATACTTAATTTGGTACCAGAATTCAAGTCTTAAAGGTCAGTAGAATCAAATGTCTAAAATTCAAATGGTGTTTCTGAAACAAAGTTTACTTTCAAACCCATTCAACACAATTTCTAGAGCTTAAAATCAAGAGTGCATCAGTTTCAGAATTGTGAGAGACTGCAATAGCTTTCCCATCCAATTCCCATAAGGTTCAGAACACTTTGGGAAATGGATTTTCTGTAACATAAGCAGAAAGTTCTTACAGGATTATAACTGATTCTTTAGGATATGAGTAGTTGTTGCTGTTGTTGGTGTGTGTGTGTGTGTGTGAGTGTGTGTGTGTGTGTGTGTGTGTGTGTGTGTGTGTGTGTGTGTGTTTTATAGTGGAGCCAAGTCTTAAGCCGTGGTAACTATTGTCTTATTGGGAAGATAGTGTTCAGAGAATATTCTGACTTCAATAATTCATGTCTTACATAGTTGCACACATTTTTTGGAAGTGGCAACTCAAAGCTGCGGTGTACTAGGCCCAGTTTTGGATTGTCCTGACAGATTTTTCCACAATTTAGAGAATGTGTAGATTCTGATGACTTACATTAATATTTTAAAACAAATACCTTTAACCCTATATATGTACATGCAAGGAAAAATCCAGAATCTGTATGGTAAAATTCTTGTCCCTTCTGTCACCTGAAAAAACTTTTTGTATCTGTAGTGACTCTAGGAGGATCCTTGAGATAAAAAGTCATTCTTCTGAACGTATAATACAATTGATTTTACTTTCATGACACATCTCTTTGTTCTGCTTTCCCTTGTAGTTATATACATTTTTATATTACTTCTTACAGACTCCTTGATGGTAGAATCTATATTTGATTGATCTCTGTAATCACATCTGCCTACACAGTGCCTTGCATGTAGTCGTCTCTCATGGAAATTCATTGAATGAATAAATGCATAAAAAGACAAACACTGCATGTAAAGGTGCACATAAACCATTGCTGTAATCACACCATTTTCATGGAAACACACGATGAATTATTTGGAGATGAATTACAGAGTCCAAGGACAGGTTTTTCTCATCAAGCATGGAGCATCAACCATCTTTCTTAGGGAAGAGTTTAGTCTAGCAGTTAAGAGTATGAGATTAGAAGTTACACATGAGGACTTTCAATAATCACTCAGTGTCTACATGGAAGGGATTTCTCAAGTGAAATGCTAAATACTCTGTTCTTGGATTGGTCTTAGTAAATATTTTACTTTGTAAAAGACAATCATATATTCTAGTCAGGTTTGTCGGATGTTAGGGAGGAATTGCAAACATGGCAAATAACAACTTACATGAAAAATATCTCAATAAACTGAGATTCTTGGCTCAAAGTAAAAACACGGAACTCAGTGGGAGTTAGAACAAAATCCTGTGTTTGGATTCCTAAAAATTCAGTGGCATAAATATAAGATGGGAGAGATTTAATAGGGGGAGTTGTTCATGCAGAAAGGTCTTCTGAGTGTGGACGTTTGGACAGGATTAAATATCAAGGACCTTTTGTCATAGACCAGATGTCTCTACATTGTAGACAGGACCAAATGTCCTGTAATGGTTCACAGAGCTTAATCTATATATAGTTCTTTTCCCTATTGTCTCTACTATTGAAAAACATTCTTTACAAAACCCTTTTTGATCCTCCTGTGTGTGTATATATATATATATATATTTTTTAATATTTTTTATTGATTTTAGAGAGGAAGGGAGAGGGAGAGATAGAAACATCAATGATGAGAGAGAATCATTGATCGGCTGCCTCCTCCACCCCCACTACCGGGGATTGAGCCAGCAACTTGGGCATGTGCCCTGACTGGGAATCAAACTGTGACCTCTTGGTTATAGGTTTATACTCAGCCACTGAGCCACACAGGCCATGCTGATCTTCCTATTTAGATCCAAAGATTGGGATCAAATATTACATTTTATTTAAAAATCATTGCATATTTTCATAGTCTGTTCTGTATTATTTATGCATGAATTTTTGTTTTTGGTTTTATGGTAAGCTCCTTGATGTCAGGGGATATATTGATCTCTCTGTGTGTTTATCCTTAGCATAGTTCCTCACTCGCAAGCTTAATAAACATTTGTTGAATAGGTATGCTAGGCCATGGACATCAAAAAGTCTGTTTGGTACCTGAATTTAGATGCAGACCTAAGGGAAGAGTTCTAAAATGGAGTCATTCTAATTTCAGAAGAACAGGTCAAGTTATATATTTCTTAGGTAGCAATACAGTTCTTTCAGTAATATCAAGGAAATCTTATATTACAAACACTATGTTTGATTCCTGATAACATATATAATGGGAATCTACTATGAGAATATAGGAACATACGTCTCACATTAATAGTTTTCAAATTCTTCAATATTTTGTGATAAATATTTTTAAAATGTATCTGTTTTCTTTCTGTACAAGTTGAGATTGGCTATTTTCAACCAGGCTGTTGGTTTTTTTTTTGTTTTTTTTTCAGTTAATCATAAGAAATAGGCTTAAGCCAGCACCTTGGTTTCCCCCGATTATTAGTGATTCTTGCTGATAATGATGTGTCCAGCTGATGTACAGTATTATTGTTTGCATGTTCTTAAACTGTGTTTCACACTAAAATGCCTCTTAATATTATGAGCAAAGTGTTTAAACTTTTAAGTATTTGAATTTTTTTTGAAGTTTGGGAAGTTATTATTTTATCTAGTTTGCAGATATGACATCAGCCAGTTTTTGTTTTGATATTTTCATTCTCTCTGATCTCTCTAAAATCTCTGACTTGAATTTAATCTTCCTAACAGAAGAGCTCAACTATTATGATGTCCCTGACAAGTTATACTTTACTCTTAGGAGCTAATTTAAAAAAATTAGTCAACTGTGACCTCATAGGTTGACCCTCAACCACTGAACCACACCAGCTTGGCAGGAGCTAATTTTAATGTGTTTTTTTTAATAATTTTAATAATAATTCAATGTTCTTCTAACCTCACTTTCCAGATAATGATGAAGTTAAATTTTGACAACACTCAGCTGCATGCTACATTTGATTGGCTGCCTCCTGCATGCCCTCCAATAGGGATTGAGCCCATAACCCTGGCATGTGCTCTGATCAGGAATTGAACTGTGACCTGGTTCATAGATTGACGCTCATCCATTGAGAAAACCAGCCAGGCAATTATTTCTAGTTTTATTTTCACTTTCCTTTGCCAGAATTTTTATTTCAACCATCTATGCTTTTTAAAGCTCAAATATTTTGGTGGCTTACAGTTTCACAACAGTTCCATTTAGTTGCTAGCTGTCAGTCTCTGCTATCAAATAATTAATAATGATAAAAAAGTCTTAATTTGGAGAAAGAATGAGGTAGCCAAGAATATGAATTTGATGGGGAATGAAAAGCTCTGCAATGGAAAAAGATAATGAACCAGTAAAGTGGAAATAGCTTGCCCCAAAATAAATGAGACAAACATCACCATGATATATTTTTTACTATAATCATCCATTCTATGTTGCAGAAATAAATCTATTCCAGCCTTGAAGAAGATTTTCTTGCCCTATAATCCTACTCTTTCCTAGCTTTGAGCCTCTTTTCTAAATATTTAATGTATCTTTATTGTCATAGTCACTATTACCATCCTTACCAACTTACTGACACTCCCCCTATTAAAGAATTATACTAATTTTTTCAAAACATATACAGTAGTTGTAACTCAGAGTGACATTATAGAGAACAGGAATTTTAAAGTCAAACAGACTTGTTTGGATACCAGTTCTCCTTAGATAAATACTACTCTGATCTTTATATTTCTCATCTGAAAAATAGAGTGCCATTTATATGCAAAAGCCACTACACACAGCTTGGGTGAGGTTGTAAATTGGATGAGGCGGGGTCTTAGGAATCACCAGGGTGGAGCAAACAGAAATGGCTGCCAGCCAGCCCTGCAGCCTGGGAGGTCCCAGCATAGGAACAATGATCCCTGCGAGCACCTCCACCTGGGAGAAAGCCGCCCCTGAGTTCCTACCCCAATGCCAGACAATTCAGTTTCTGCTCATATGTGTCTGTGTTCATTGGGGATTTGCCCTGGTGCTGGAGCTCAGAGGAAGTGGGATCTTGTAGGTTCATGGTGCTGGCCTTTTAAGAGGAACAGCTGGGTCTCCAGCAGCCTTTGTGTCACATTGCCCCAATCCACACTGGTTTTTACAGCTCACAGTTATGGGGACTTACTTTCCCAGCTCTGGGACTCTGGGCTGGACTCCTGGTGTTGGGCTGGGACCCCTTGCTCCTCATGGGCAGCCTCTGCAGAGACAGTCTCCCTCCCAATTAAAAAAGTGGCACACGTGGGTGCCGGACTACCAGCTCGTTCCGTGCCGCCACACCTCCTACCAGTCTCAGTGTGCTTTCTTCTTTACTTCTCCAGTTGTAAGACTTTCATTCTGCCAGCTTTCCAGAGGTGCTTGATGGTGGTTGTTCTGTATTTTAGTTGTAATTTTGATGTGGTTGTGGGAGGCCGCAAGTACAGGCATTTACCTACACCTCCATCTTCAAACCTAATTAGTCTTTTAAAATTCAACGTTACCAATGTCTTTCTTCTCATTCATCCTATTATAGCTAATCAAAGCTCATCCCATCACCTCATAGCTATGTCATACTCCCTCACCCCCAGGTTCTGGGCAACATAAATAGATGAGGTCATTTACCAGGATAATCTTCAAAGATTGTACTGGCTCAGTAGCATTCCCTGTGAGAGTTAAGTGAAGTTCTAGATAAGGCCTCAGGAATGGAAACGTTCACAGAGATTGTGTTTCATGTTTATAATTGGTTTTTAATTGTCCTTCTACTGCTGTAATTCCCTTTCAAATAGAATGCATAACCAGCATACCACACATGACAAAAGTGTGTGTGTGTGTGTGTGTGTGTGTGTGTATAAGAGTGGCAGAGACAGATCAGTATTAGCAGTAGGAACTTGTATATTTGCTCTTTGATTTAAAAGTTCTATAATTTTATCTCTTCCTTTGGAACGAGTAGCATACCAAAGAGTGTCCCTGCTTTAAATACCTACTTGCAAATAGCAAGTGCTCAATAGGTATTTTTTTGGATGGATGAAAACACAAATTCTACTCATATCTTTAATATTTGAGTAAGATTCAAATATAAATTTTTAGAAATTATCAAAATTATGAATATAAAGGTATATAGGGAAAGAGTACTATAATAGGAACATATTATTTACCAATAAGTTAGTGTAAATATTCTGCAAAAAATAAAAAATACATTTTAATATTTTATATTCTTGAAAAGCCTCATTATACTTTGAAAAAACTAAAATGAGAGCCCCCCCCTTTTTTACAGGTGATCCATTTTTCTGCATTACTTCAGTTCATTCACTCAGTAAACATTCATTATACCTCTACTATGCACCAGCTACTGTTTTAAGGCAGATAAAACATGAATGAGGCATTTGTCTTGTTCTCAGGAGCTTGGAGTTTGGCAGAGAAAGCAGATACATTGCTAAATAATAGAAATGTAGAGTGATAAATTAGTTTACCAAACAATCCAGTAAATGTTAGTATGAGGTGCTATGGAAAGGAGGAACAATTTAGTATCTTGTCTGACACATGCTAGCTATTCCATAAAAGTATGTTGAGCCCTGGCCAGTGTTCTCAGTGGTTTGAACGTCGGCCCGGGCACCAAAGGGTTTCAGGTTCAATTCCTGGTCAAGGGCACATACATGGGTTGTGGGTTTGCTTCCTGTCGCCGGTCTGGGCACATGCAGGAGGCAACCAGTTGATGTGTCTCTCTCACATCGATGTTTCTCTCTCCCCCTCCCGACCTCCTTCCCACTCTGAAAAGCAATGGCTAAAAATACCCTCAGGTGGGGATTAACAAAAAAAAAACAAACAAGAAACAAAATAAGTATGTTGAAAAAAGAGATAGCTGTGTTTTCATCAGTGAAAATGAAGAGGTCATCCTGTCCCATTTGAATAGAGTATGGGAGGGATATTAAAAGGTGGGATGACACCGACTATTTGATTATGAAATAAGGAGGGCATGTCATGAACTGACTCTAGTATAGTTCTGTGTTCATCTCTCATTACTTTCCCTACTAACCAGTACTTCTGTGAACTTTCCATACTCTTTTTTACCTGTCTTTACATACCTGAAGTTCTGACCCTCTCTTTCACTTCGCATCAACTTTATTGTTTTTAATTCTCCTCATCCATCGAAGCTTGACTCAGATGTGACTTTCTTCCAAGCGTAGCCCATCCTTGAACCCTCTCCTTGGTCTGAAATAGGTGCTGCTCCAGTGCTTGCCCGTGCTCTGTAGTAGTACTGATTGTGATTGTAATTGTGGTGAGTAATTATACACTTTGTTGGTTTCTTATTCTTGAAATTACAAGGCTATGAACTCCTCAAGGGCATTCTATGTATATTTCATCTCTGTATGAGCAGATTCTAATATAATGCCTGTAAATAAAAGGAGACCAATTACCCCGGATGGGTGGCTCAGTTGTTGGAGCGTTGTCTTGTACACCAAAGGTTTTGCATTCCATGCCTGATCAGGGTGTGTAGGGGAGCAACGGACCAATGTTTCTCTTTCTCTCTCTTCTCCTTCCTCTTTCTTTAAAATCAATAGGCATGTCCTTGGGTGAGGACTGAAAAGAAAGGGGGGAGGGGAACCAATATACTTTCATTGACTCAATAAAGAAAAGAATGAATACGTGGATGGATGGGTGGATGGATGGATGGATAATTGTTAGGAAGGTGAGCACTAACGCTTGACTGGACATTGAGAAAAACTTCCCCTACTTCAAAATCTTGTCAAGTGGTGTGTGCTTTTTTCCTTCATCTGTTTTGAATGATTTCACCCTACTTCTTACCAAATGAGAGCTAGTCTGGTGGGACCATTTTTACTTCTTTTAAAGTTAATCTAAATTTATTTTCTGGTAGTGTTCTCAAAAACATTTTGTTACTTTTTAGATGCTTCATGGGAATTTGATAAAATTGATAAGACTGGTCCTTATTTTTAGTTTTAGTAAAAAAGAGGTTACATTATCTGATTTTTTATAAGAAAGACAAATCTTTAGGTTAAAGATTTAATTGATCACTAAAGTCATTAATATGGTTGATGTCTTAATTAAGTGTTAAAGGAGTTTAGGATCTGCTGGGATTAAGCAAAGAATAAACTTTGAAAACTAATTTTATCTGAAATGTAGACTACTTCTGAACATTAAAATATTTCTCAATTGAAGTTAATGTATTTGTATTGAGTTTTGGGGATATTAAAATTTTAGATTATAGAGTAATAAATGAATGTTAATGGTTATATGTTATTGACATAAGCTATATTAAGGCAATGCTAGCTGGTTTAGAAAAAATTAAGACAAATCATATAGTAAATAATAGCTCAGATATAATGGAAATTAATTTGTCACTCCTTACAAGTCTATAACTGCCGGGAGCCGGTCCATCCTTGCTGTTTCAAGGGACCTGGCATATATGGCATACGGCTCTTAATATGTTTGCTCACCTTCTTGGCGCTGTGTTTTAACCAAGGTCACCTCTCCGAGAAAGGTTGAATCCCCAGGTAGGGATTTTCCCCTGAAGTTAGGGAGGGAATAAAACCCCTCAACTAAGTGCCAGGCGGGTAATTAATCCCTTTAACTATGAACAATCATGCTTAAACTACATAATCTTTTCTCCCTGGAATGGAGATAAGAAACGCCCTAACCTTTGTAATAGAGATTGATAGGATTGAATCAACTGGTATAAATACAGATGTAACAAGACAGAGACAGACAGAACTTAAGAAGAGAGCCAAGAACACAGAACTTATAAGACAGAACTGAGAACACAGGGGCTTGGAAGACAGGACCAAGAGAGACAGAGCCTAGGCACAGAACCTACACAGAACATTCTCTAGAGACAGAAGAACTTCGCTGGCGAGAGCATGCCGGAGGATCCTGGAGAGGGACTGGCCTCGGAGCCTAGAGACAGAGCCTAGCGGGAGAACATGGCAAGGGATCCTGGACTGAACCTGACTACAGAGATTGGCAGGAGAACCTGACTGGAACCTGGACACTGAACCTGACTGGAGAGCCTGGACAGAACCTGGCTAGAGAACCTAGCGAGGGAACATGGCTACAGAACCTCGCTGGAGATCCGAAGCAGAACCTCTCTGGAGATCCAGACCAGAACTTGGCTGGAGATCCGGGCTAGAGATCCTGGCTAGGCTGCTGATCAACTGAACGCTGTCTCCGTATCATTCCTTCTTCGCCGACTCCGTCTACACCTTTGGGGACCCCTGGACCCGCTGGGGTTGGACCCCGGCATCTGGCGCCCGAACAGGGACCCCTAGGTAAGCGCCCTGCACTTGGGATGGATCGGACTCCACCATAGGAAGAGGGTGGATAGTCTTCGCCGACTCCGTCCACACCTTTGGGAACCCCTGGAACAGGATTCCCTTAGGTAAGCCCCCCCATTGAGAACCCCACACTCGGGACGGATAGGACTCCACCGTAGGAAGAAGGTGGATAGTCTTCGCCGACTCCGTCCACACCTTTGGGAACCCCTGGAACAGGATTCCCTTAGGTAAGCCCCCCCCATTGAGAACCCCACACTCGGGACAGATAGGACTCCACCAGGGTGCTACAGACCCCCCTATAGAGGATAAGTAGGGTAAGAAGGTGGATAGTACAGAACTTAGATTGAGAAGATGTGCCATACTGAGTCCAAAGAAAGAAGACTCTGTATTGATTCTTAGATTGAGAAGATGTGCCATACTGAGTCCAAAGAAAGAAGACTCTGTATTGATCTTTAGATTAAGAAGATGTGCCATACTGAGTCCAAAGAAAAGAAGACTCTGTATTGATCTTTAGATTAAGAAGATGTGCCATACTGAGTCTAAAGAAAAAAGACTCTGTATTGATCTTTTAACATATGTGCTTGCTAGCAGAGGAATTAAGGTTACTCCCAGTCAGACAGAACATTTTATACAAGAAGTATGTCCATGCTTTTCTGAGGAAGGAAAGGTAAATGTAATGGCATGGGAGAAGGTAGGCCCAAGGAGCCTTATCCTTAACCCCACTGCAGCCTTTCTACCCTGGGAAAGTGCAGGATTGGCAAGCTCTCCCTGGGATGATAGATCAGGACTCAGGTAATAGCGGAAAGCGCCAATCCTACTCTTAAAATGGATATAAGAGAGCATTTGAGGTTTTTCTTTTTAATGCTTGCTTTTAAAAAATAAAAAAGGGGGAATTTGCCGGGAGCCGGTCCATCCTTGCTGTTTCAAGGGACCTGGCATATATGGCATACGGCTCTTAATATGTTTGCTCACCTTCTTGGCGCTGTGTTTTAACCAAGGTCACCTCTCCGAGAAAGGTTGAATCCCCAGGTAGGGATTTTCCCCTGAAGTTAGGGAGGGAATAAAACCCCTCAACTAAGTGCCAGGCGGGTAATTAATCCCTTTAACTATGAACAATCATGCTTAAACTACATAATCTTTTCTCCCTGGAATGGAGATAAGAAACGCCCTAACCTTTGTAATAGAGATTGATAGGATTGAATCAACTGGTATAAATACAGATGTAACAAGACAGAGACAGACAGAACTTAAGAAGAGAGCCAAGAACACAGAACTTATAAGACAGAACTGAGAACACAGGGGCTTGGAAGACAGGACCAAGAGAGACAGAGCCTAGGCACAGAACCTACACAGAACATTCTCTAGAGACAGAAGAACTTCGCTGGCGAGAGCATGCCGGAGGATCCTGGAGAGGGACTGGCCTCGGAGCCTAGAGACAGAGCCTAGCGGGAGAACATGGCAAGGGATCCTGGACTGAACCTGACTACAGAGATTGGCAGGAGAACCTGACTGGAACCTGGACACTGAACCTGACTGGAGAGCCTGGACAGAACCTGGCTAGAGAACCTAGCGAGGGAACATGGCTACAGAACCTCGCTGGAGATCCGAAGCAGAACCTCTCTGGAGATCCAGACCAGAACTTGGCTGGAGATCCGGGCTAGAGATCCTGGCTAGGCTGCTGATCAACTGAACGCTGTCTCCGTATCATTCCTTCTTCGCCGACTCCGTCTACACCTTTGGGGACCCCTGGACCCGCTGGGGTTGGACCCCGGCATATAACAGTTGTTCCTGATAGCAGGTGGCTCTCCTCCAAGTAGGAATTCAGGAACTTAGATTCCTTACATCTGGTGGCTCTGCCACCTTGGGCACAGGATCCAAGATCACCTGGCTCATCTGTAAAAGGTGGCAAAGGGTAAAGATGATGGGGGATACAGGTAGGAGGTTAGGGGATGGGTCTGGAAACAGCAAACATCACTTCTACTCATATTTCTTCTTTGACTAGTACTCAGTCATATAGTTACAGCATTTCAATCTTCATGGGAAGTTAAGAAGTATAGTCTAGCTATATGCTCAAGAAGTAGAGGAAGCAGGTTGGTAATCACCTAACCAGAATTGGCTGCAAAATATGTTTTATAATTTAAATAGTTTTTCTCTATATAGATACTGATTTTGATAGTTCTCATTCATCAAAACTTTTTTCTATAGTTATAGGTAGTTCCACATTTAAGAATGCATTTATTAATTAAAGTCTTCCCTGTTAAAATTGTGGAATATTTTTCTATAACAAGGCCTTTATGCAAGACAATTTTAAGCTTTAATTTCTTCCAAAAGAAAATTATAGTTATCTCTACTCATTGGCTTATCATATATATATATATGAAAGGTCCTTTATATATTTTAGAGTAATTATGAACACTTACACATAATTTTTGATGCATTTACTTATATGTATCAAGTTATAAATAACTGCTACATTCACTAATTCACACATTTAAATAAATAAAATCAGCAATTTTAATATGCTTGAGTAAGAAAGAATCCCAGATCTTATTTTCCAAAATACAAATGGAAATGACTTATTTCTTTTTTACATTAAAAATTTCCTCATTAAAATAGAATGTTAATGATTTTTGAGATATCTGGTAAATAAGTCAGTAATTACTTCTAAATATCATAGTTAAAATTTGGATTATTACCTTTGTCTCTGATAGCACACCTGGATATGCTATCTTTGGTTACTTTCCTTATAGTGAACTATATTTGCTTTCATTTGGTTTTAGAATTGCTTTTATTCTATATACTGATTCCTCCCCAAAGTAACATTTTTCATCTATCTTGATTTAAGATCTTTCAATCCCCAGAGACTATTTCTGCAACCCTAGTTTCTGATAATCACATATATAGCCTTGGACCTCATTTTGTTTATATTGACTTCCTTCAGGAGAATTAGGTATTGTTACTTTGAAACAGTCCTATGATCACACTCTAGGTTCTATGGTGAAGCTTGGTCTACTTTTGTCAAAGACATGTCAAGCAGAACACTGTGCATGGGTTCCCAAAGCTAGAGGAGGACTCTGTGGAGGATAGCAGAGATCATCACTATGACAACCATCCAGAATAGATGTTGGTCCTAGCCAGTCTGGCTCAGTGGCTAGAGCATCAGCCTATGGACTGAAGGGTCCCAGGTTCGATTCTGCCCTGGTTGTGGGCTTGATCCCCAAAGAAGGGTGTGCAGGTGGCAGCTGATCAATGAGTCTCATCGCTGATGTTTCTATCTCTCTCTCCCACTCCCTTCCTCCCTGAAATTAATAAAAAAAATATTTTAAAAAGAATAGATTTTAAACACTTCTGCCCAGTCACCCGAGTAAACAAATGCACAAGGCTGAGATATGAATTAACACACATGGGAACGTTGGGGAAAGTGTTAAAACTGCTGCAGAAAGTCCCACCAGGGGACAGTAGAACCAGTTACCACTCGTGAGGTGGTGTGGCTTTTGCATTTAAATACGTAGACTATAGTTGTAGATATGTAATATTTATTTATGTCGGTCAAGTTACTATGGTGTTTTTTCCCCAACATATGTTAAAAATAAAATCTGTTAAAAATAACAGTGAATTAATAGCAAAGAAAAAATAATAACCTGTTAATTTAATTATAAGAAAATCTTGGCTAAAAGCATTTTATAATTAACAGGGTGTTAATTTTCACATATGGCACATGGACCGGGAATTTTGTCTGTTAAATCTGAAGTCTGTTAAATTGAGGTCTGTGAAATGAAAGATTCACTGTATAATGGGCTTTCGGCTTTAAGAGACACCCCCTTGCCTGAATTAATCTGTTCTATCGATGTTTTACAGTACTGAACACAGAGGACCTGAGCCCAGTAAGAAAGGAGCCCCTGCAGCTGTAGGTGCTATGTATGATTTCAGATGCCTTTCAGAAGGTAATGAGGTTGTACAGGGACTGGGGAACATAGGGACATAATGAGAACAGTGAGCAGAGTTTGTGCTGTGTCTTGAGGTTGCTGTTGTTAGTGAAACTTTTAATAATGTTTTTTTTTTGTTTTGTTTTGTTTTTTACCTTAAGTTAGAAACTTCTGTTGATCAAGTCCAGAGTAGTTTTGCCTCATATCAAAGTATATACTATTTAGTGTATGTTGAGAAATCTTACACTAAGGGTATCATATGATTGACTCTTAGAAAGGAGAAATTAATTTATATGAATTTTTAAATGTAAAAATCCATTTAAAACTCTTCACCCCACTCCCTTTCTTCCTTCTTTGTCACCTCTACTGTCTCATTTTATTTTTCCTGATGTTTTAATATTTTCACAGTACCATCTTTGTCTCATTAGGATTGTTAATGCCATGCCTTTCAGAATCTACCCAATTAAAGCTAGGGAAACTATCAAGATTCATGAATTTTTTCCAAAACTTATTATTTAGTGCCCAGGCATAGTTCTTTCTAAGACAGAGTTCACTGTGGAGAATTTTAGCTGACATTAACACTGTTTTATTTTCTAACTAGAGGCCTGGTGCATGAAAATTTGTGCCCTTGGGGGTCCCTCAGCCTGGCCAGTGCCCTTTTGCAGTCCAGCACCCCTCGGGGGATGTCCACCGGCCAACTTAGGCCCTCTCCCTGGGGAATTGGGCCTAAGCTGCTAGTCAGACATCCCTCTGGCAGCCGGAAGCCCTCGGAGGATGTCCAACTGTGGCTTAGGCCTGCTCCCCAAGCTGTAGTTGGACATCCTTAGTGCTGCTGAGGAGGTGGAAGAGGCTCCCACCACTGCTACTGCACTCACAGCTGTCAGCCCGGCTTGTGGCTGAGCGGAGCGCCCCCTATGGGAGGGCACTGACCACCAGGGGGCAGCTCCTGCATTGAGCATCTGCTCCCTGGTGGTCAGTGTGTGTCACAGCGACCAGTCATTCTGCCATTAGGGTCAATTTGCATATTACCCTTTTATTATATAGGACTAGAGGCCCAGTGCAAAAAAATTTGTGCAATTGGGGGGAGGGGGGGGGGTCCCTCAGCCCGGCCTGTGCCCTCTCGCAGTCTGGGACCCCTCAGGAGATAACGACCTGCTGGCTTAGGCCTGCTCCTGAGTGGCAGAGGGCAGGCCCAATCCCTAGGTGCAGCCCCTGGTCGGGCTCAGAGCAGGGCCGATTGGGGAGTTGGGGCACCACCCGTGTCATGCACAGAGCAGGGCGGATCGGGAGGTTGCGATGCCACCCTCAGTCATGCTCAGGGTAGGGCTGATTGGGGGGTTGGGGCACCGCTCCCTGTCACACTCAAGGCAGGGTCGATGGGGAGGTTGCAGCGCCACCCCCTGTCACGCACAGAGCAGGACCAATCAGGGGGTTGGGGCGCTCCCCCCTGTCACTCACAGAGCAGGGCCCATCAAGGGGGTTGGGGCTCCTTACCCTGTCACGCACAGAGCAGGGCCCATCAGGGGTTGGGGAGTTCTCCCCTGTCACGCACAGAGCAGGGCCCATCAGGGGGGGTTGGGGCTCCATACCCTGTCACTCACAGAGCAGGGTTGATCAGGGGATTGGGGAGCTCCCCCTGTCACTCACAGAGTAGGGCCAATAGGGGAGTTGGGGCACTGCCCCCTGTCACACACAGAGCAGGGAGGATTAGGGGGTTGGGGTGCCGCACCCTGTCACACTCAGGGCAGGGCTGATGGGGAGGTTATGGCTCTACCCCATCACACACAGAGCAGGGCCTGTGGGAGGCGGTTGGGGCACCACCCTCTATCACCCACAGAGCAGGGCCGATCATGGGGTTGGGGCGCCGCCACTGTCACACTCAGGGCAGGGCTGATGGGGAGATTATGGCTCTACCCTGTCACACACAGAGCAGGGCCCGTGGGGGGGGGGGGCGGTTTGGGCGCCACACCCTGTCACACACAGAGCCGCAGGGCAAACACGGGGTTGGGGAGCTCCCCCCTATCAGGCACAGAGCAGGGCTGATCAGGGGGTTGGGGTGCCTTCCCCTGTCATGAACAGAGCAGGGCCGATAGGGAGGTTGTGGCCCCACCCCCTGTCACACACAGAGCCGCAGGGCGATCAGGGGGTTTGGGCGCTGCCCCCTGTCACGCTGATCCTGGTGCCGGGAGGCCTCGCGGCTCCACTGATCCCGGTGCTGGGAGGCATATTACCCTATTACTATATAGGATAGAGGCCTGGTGCATGTTTGGGGGCCGGCTGGTTTGCCCTGAAGGGTATCCTGGATCAGGGTGGGGGTCCCCACTGGGGTGCCTGGCTAGCCTGGGTGAGGGAATGATGGCTGTTTGCAGCTGGTCACACACCCTTCAGGGTGGGGGTCCCCACTGGGGTGCCTGGCCAGTCTGGGTGAGGGGCTGAGGGCTGTTTTCAGGCTGGGACTGAAGCTCCCAACTGCTCCTTTTTTTCTTTTTTTTTTTTTCTTTATTCTGGGCCAGCTTTAGCTCTGGCTCCAGCTCTTAGGCTTCTGCTGCTGAAAGCAGGTATCTGGTTTGTTTGGGTTCTATAATCGAAACACTGTATAACTCCAGCTCTGAGATCCCGGCCTGGCTGAAAGCAGGTTTCTGGGGTTTTGTTTAGCTTCTATATTCGTTACAATGTTTCTTAAACTGCAGGCTCAGAGGCCAGCAAAGCAGGCGGGGAGCGTTGGTTTCCTCCATCGCTGAAGCAAGCAAGCCTCATGTTAGTTTCAAGCTGCCTGGCTGCCAGCCGACATCTTGGCTGGCAGTTAATTTGCATATCTCGCTGATTAGCCAATGGGAAGGGTAGCCGTCGTACACCAATTACCATGTTTCTCTTTTATTAGATAGGATGGTTGCCATCTTTGTAAATGGCTACTAAATATGATACCAGTTTAGTTTTTGTGGTGTTATTATTTTAACCACTTTCTATAGTTGGTGACAAATACTTCAACTGCTGTCAGAGTCTCACAGGGATAGAAAATTGCAAAATAAGTTACTTTAAAACTTTAAAATTATTTAGTACAAATGTACCACTACAGTCACATATAGGTTCCCATTTGTACCAGAATAAGATTTACTTTATTAGTCCTCTTTTCCTCTTTATCAAATAAAAGCTTAAAGTTGTGTTTTGAATTGAGAAAAAAGATCACTTGCCTTTCCAAAAAAGGTCGATTTTAGAAGTAGACTTATAAAAACATATTCATAATGAAGATACTTAGAAATCACTTAATAAAGAATGAGTGGCAAAATTAGGTCAGTGATAAATTGCATATATGTTATAATTAAGGAAACAGTAGCCATATGGACTCAGAAGTCTTTTACTCTAGTCTATTATTTTAAGTGTACCTTTATATTTCATTGTAATTGTGACAAAAGTCTTTTTCCATATCTGTAGGTTTATAGTAAGTCCATTTTCTAGAGAGACTTATTATAATTAAGGACCTGCTTAGAAGAGGTTGCTTAAGTCAGATACTATCTGAATAATTAAGGCAGTGTTTCTACCAGTGAGGCTATAAATTAGGGGGAGCACTTAGAGGAAGTTGATATAGTCTCATGAGATCAAAGATTTATTACCAAGGCTTGGCCAGTTTAGACCATGGAAGACATTCTCTCATACAGATTCATTGTGATGATTGAATGGGTAGTATATGTAAAGTTTCTAGCTCAGTGCTTAATGTAAATTCTCCCCAAATGTTAGTGTTAGTCAACTATTGCCACAGTGATGTTGTGTAATAAACCTCCACCAAGCTCATGCTCAGATCAAGCCAAACTGAATTTTCTCTTAAGTGCCTCTGATTTAAGCTGTGGTTCAGTCCCAGGTTTTGAGGCAAGTTCAGATTTATTCCTTATGCCTTATTCTGAAGCCCAATTGAAAGGGGTACCTGGGTTGTATTCATATGTTGATGTATGAGTTCAAAAGCAATCCAAACTCTGCAGGCACATATATTTTTAATTTTTTTATTTTTAAAGTATATTTTATTGATTTTTTACAGAGAGGAAGGGAGAGGGATAGAGAATTAGAAACATCGATGAGAGAGAAACATCGATCAGCTGCTTCCTGCACACTCCCTACTGGGGATGTGCCCGCAACCAAGGTACATGCCCTTGACCGGAATCGAACCTGGGACCCTTAAGTCCTCAGGCTGACGCTCTATCTACTGAGCCAAACCGGTTAGGGCTCTGCACTATGCAGACATCCTGCTTTATATTCCAGTTTCCAAATGAAGTCTGTGGCCAAGCATAAAGGCATGGGGAGTGGGAATTATACTCTATATCACATTGGGGAGAGGAAGTAAGTGAATATATGCTGAATAAAACTCAGCTTTGTTAGCTATGATATCTCAATACTTTTTCTTGTAATTAGCAAGGAAAAATAACACTCAGCTGAAATAATCTGATTATTTTTAAATCTAATTTTCACAAATCTTATTTAAGAGAAATGTTGGTTTATAACTGAAGAAAATGACTGATGAAAGAAAATGTACTTATTTGCTAACATAATTTCAGAATCTCCAGTATGTTAACTTATTCAGTGTATGGGGACTGAGCATCTCAATCTCGCTGATCTTTTTCTACTAATGAGCTATTTAACCATTTCCTTCTATTGCTCTTTAAAAAAAAATCTTTATTGAGATATAGTTTACATACAATAAAATTCATCTACTTTAAGGGTACAGTTAGATGAGTTTGACAGGTAAATAGTAATGTAACCAGAAATACAATAATGATATAGAATATTTCTTTCATCCTACCAAAGATCCTTTATTCCGTTTAACAGCCAATGCCTACCCAACAGTCCCACCCATTTGCTTTCTATCGCTATAACATTGTCTTTTCTAGAATTTCATATAAATAGAATTGTACACACCTTTGTGTCTGGCTTCTTTCACTTAAATATTGATTCCTTTTTATTGCTGAATAGTATTCCATTGTATAGATATACCACATTATGTTTATCCATTCACCTATTGGTGGTCATTTGGTGTAATAGCTATAATAAATAAAGCTGTGAAAAGTTGCATGCAAGTTTTCCTGTTTTTATTTCTCTTGTAGGAGTGGTAAACATGTCAGAGTTGGATTATTGTATCATATATTACATGTATTTTAACTTTTAAATAACTTTCCAAACTGCTTTCCAAAATGGCTGACTTACTAACTTCCTACCAGTAATGTATAAATATTCAAGTTGCTCCCTATTTTTTCATGAGTAATATCACCAATCTTTTTACTTGTAGCCATTCTAATTAGTGTATAGAGGTATCTTATTGGGGTCTTAATTTGCATTTTCTGAAGACAATTGATGCTTAAGCATCAATAGTAAATTATTTATGTTTTTATATTGAGTTGAAATAGTTCCTTATATATCTTGAAAACAAGTTTCTGTCAGATTTATGGTTTGCAAAGTTATTTCCACAGTGTTTAGCTTGCCTTTTCTTTTATTCTAACAGTATATTTTGAAGGACAAACTTTAATAAATTTTGTTGAAGGCCAATTTAACAATTTTTTGGTGTATGATTCATGCTTTTTGTGTCCTAGTTAAGAAATATTTGCTATCCCAAAGGTCACTGTCTCAGAGAATTTTTCCATTTTTCCTATGTTTTATTCTAGAAGTTCTATAGTTTTACATTTTAAGATACCATTTATTTAAAATTATTTTGTATATGGAGTGAGGAAGCATTGAGTTTGTCCAGCATCACTTTTTGAAAATAAACTCTAGTTTTTTAATTACCTCACTACTCTTGTTAATCAATTGACCAGTACTTCTGGCATGACAGCATGAGGAGCTCAGTGGACCCACTCCCCAGAAAAACTGGTGGAAATAATTTATTTAAAAAACCATTTAATGTCTCTGTAAATGATACTAAGTGTATACCAGTGATGGCGAACCTTTTGTGCTCGGCGTGTCAGCATTTTGAAAAACCCTAACTTAACTCTGGTGCCGTGTCACATATAGAAATTTTTTGATATTTGCAACCATTGTAAAACAAAGACTTATATTTTTGATATTTATTTTATATATTTAAATGCCATTTAACAAAGAAAAATCAACCAAAAAAATGAGTTTGCGTGTCACCTCTGACACGCATGTCGTAGGTTCGCCATCACTGGTGTATACAATAAAGGAAGAAACATTTATTCAAGAAAAAAAATCTGTAGTTTCATAAGAACAGTGAGACTCTATGGTATCTGAACTGAGACCCACTTTCTTTCTCTCCCATCTCAACTTGGCAAGATGGAAACTCAATACTGGTGACACCAAAACCAATGGGCTCCCTCACCCTCCAGCTCCACTCAGAGGGCTAACTTCTGGCACAGGCAGGACATCACCATTTCTCATCCTTCCCCAGCTATTATTTCTGAGGCTAAATTTGGAGAGTGTGGCCAAGAAGTGTGGCTCTCTTCTTCAACCCAAATCCCACTCATGGGATGAACTCTCATCTTGGATGTGGCACTACTGTCAATACTGGGGCCCTGATCACCCTTGCCATGGCCTGTAAGGTGATGAGGCTGCTGTCCACCCTAATCTCTCCCTGTCTCCTCAGAGTGATCAGCTCCTACAGGGAAGTGCCAGTCAGACATGTGTCATTGTCTATATCCCTAGCTTCAGAGGACAGGCTCAGAGATTTTTGCCTGGGAGGAGAAGCATCTAATCTGAGAAACAAATAGTTTGGGGTAGTCTTATTCATTGTATCCTCTAACTTAGTCTTTTAAACAAGAGCTTTTTCTATAAAAAGTCTTTATAAAACACATATACTATTGAATTTTTTATTTTATCCAAGTCTTGTATCTTATATTGAGGAAATCAATGAATACTTTTCAAGTAAAGATAAGAATAACATTAGCACAGTACATTCCAGTTTTTAAGATTATTTCATTATAAGGACGATAGCTCTTTTCTTGACTTTATTATAGATACAACTCCATCAAGACCCGAGAAACTAGCGTAAGGAAGCTGTATATTCCGTTGACCTAGTCATTGGTTGTGGGACTTGAAGGAGAGGGACTTTGTTGATGTCTGGATTTTTCAGCCTGGGTGGTTTGAGCAGTGGTAATTTCATTCAAAGAGGAGTTGGGAGGATATAAAGATAGTGATTAACATAAAGCAAGCTGAATTATAATTAAAGGACAGAGGAGAAAGATGGTGATTAATCAGTAAGTCTCAAATGTAATGGGCTTTTGTTGATTCTGATGCATGCCTGAGGAATACAGATATGAGTAACATTTCTCTCATATTACTTTAGGTCTATATGGGTCTAAAGGTGCACATGCAAATAAAGTGAAATACAAACGGGACTTTGGGAAGCAATTCTTCCTTGCATTGTGTTTTCGGCTCTATTGAGACGTTGGCTGTAAGGGCCAGAATTGTATTCTTCCTTATGATTATGCAGAATTTTGCTATTGGGGCATTAAAAAGGAAGAAACATTGGTTCTGAGTTCTTGTTTTCATGACATGCCTTACCTAATCCATTCCTAATAAAACACACACACACACACACACACACACACACACACACACACACACACACACCCCTACACTTGAGATCTCAGTCAAGGCTTGACCTGGATTTGCCCCCTGAGTCTGTCTCTTCTACCCAATGAAGTTTAGGTTAGTCAAGCAGGATAAAAATTCAGTCACTTCTTTAATTGTTCCTGGAGGGATGGCCCCTAAAGCTTTGTTTGCACCAAGAAATTAATTATCTGTCTATTGGTGGTTTTATCTTCATTTTTCTCCTCCAGTAAATGAGTTGCAAATGTCCCATCAAAGAAGACTGGTCTAAAGTCAAAAGGCAGTCTGATCAAAAGACAGTTATGATGAGGCCTCGTCTTCTTTATGGTGCAATGTCAGCATCATGAGTAAAAAAATGCTTTCTCATTGTGGTAATGGCTCAGATTCTTATTGGATCAAGTTTTTAGCAGTCATCTCTTTAGCAGCCTGATCTGGAATATTATATCTCAGTTAAATCAGCTTTAGAAAGTAGATGCTATAATAGGGAAAAATGCACAAATCCCACTATGGAAAACCCATGCAGTTAATCTCAGTTCAATTTAAGGTCTATGGCTGTATTTGAGATGAAGTGGGAAATGGGGCTTGTTTGTAGGGCCCATTTTATGAGGAGAGAAGATTCCATGACTTTTCTGTGCCTGTGTAGGAGAGGGAGGGTCAGAACAGTGAAACTGCAACCCAGAAGTGGAAACACGCTTTAGAGTTGTATATTGTGATGTTGTCAGTACATGGGGTCCAACACATGGATGTACCGTCATGAGCTACTGCTACTGTCAAATCATGGAGTGTGTGATAATATTTCTGAAGTTCCCCATATCTCATCCTTTTTTTGGGGGTAGTGGAGCTCTTTTGAAAGAACCATTATTGGGTGTTTTGTTTTTTTTTTAAACTCTTGACCTCTTCTGTATGTTAAAGTATGCGGGAAAAGCCCAATATAGATTTTTAGATTCCAAAAAATGTAGGTTTGAATTTAGGTGTACCGTTAGCCAGCTTGACACCTTGAGAAAGTTACCTTATTATTTCTGGGTATTATTTCTTTTCTTTGAATACCTACATCATCTGGTATTGTGGGCCTTAACTGATTTAACATTAAAATTTGTAAAGCCTTTATAGCTTTGTGCCCGAGACTTAGTGGCCATGTAATAAAGGTTAGTTCCTTCTCCTCTCCACATCCCACGCACCTTTACACATAGTTACATCCTTAGGTATCAGAGCAACTGCTTCAAAATCTGGATTTTGGATTAAAATTACCTGATGCTTTTGAGCGCCAACAGTGGTTATTATAGTCTGAATCATTCTATGCATATAGCCTGCAAGTATTATTGGAATCCTTCAGGGATTCACCTCTAAGATAACATTCACCCATTACATTTGTTCTTATTTAGTTTTCCACACTGGCATTACCAAGAGGAATGAATCATAAAAATTTCAGACCAACTTATTAAAGAGTTTGGGAGCCTACATAATATTGACTCACAACTTCTAATCAATTTTCATTTATTGTATTTTGGATGGCTTTGAATATGAGTAATGAATTACTTTATCATAGACAAGTAACTTCTGATTCAGACCTTTATGAGACCAGAACCTCTGGTGGTCTGAATAGGGGCTTTCAAAAGTACCCAGATCCTAATTCCTAGAAACTGCGAATGTTCCTTTATATGGCAAAAGGGGTTTGCAGATGTGATTTAAATTAAGGGTATTAATCAGTGGCGATTATGCTGGATTTTCTGGCTAATACTACATGCAGTCACAACTGTCTTTATAAGACGGAGGCAGAGGGAGAGTAGACCAGAGAAGGTAGAACTCAGTGTGATGATGGAAGAAGATGAAGGGAGGAAACGAGCCAAGCAGGCCTGCCCGCACCCTGACGTTAGCCCCGTGAAATCCATTTCAGATTTCTGGCCTACAGAACTATAAGAAGAATAAATTTTCTGTTTTAAGCCACAAAGTTTGTGGTAACTGATTACAGCAGCAAAGTAAAATAATGCAAGATCTAAACAGCACCTGTTGAGAATAATACAAAATAACGTATTTTCGCCCTCCCTACTGAGCTAGATAAGAACAATATGTTTACCTACTTGCTCTTTACGCTTCACGACATGAAGTCATCGAAGAGAGACATCCGCACTGATGAATTCTGTCATTTCCAACCTTGTCACCAACTTGATTATGAAACCATCTAGATAGCAAGGCTGCTGCTGTCGCATTTCAGGTTTCCCTTACGAGTCTCACTCAATTGAATCTGGCTCACAAGCCTCAGGATGGAGACAGCTTGTGCAACTGTGACAGCTGCCAGAACCTGGGTGCTGACGCATCCGACCCCCACGTTAACCTGTGCGTCCCTTGCAGGAGGTTTGACAAGTGACAGTCTGTCCTGATTGCCCATGCAGCTCATTGTTCCTCAGGCGAGTGATTCACAGCTGTATATGGATTCTCTTCGGAACATTTTCCCACTTAGACACATACTTTGTGAGTCAGCGTGATAAAGGACATTGAAACAGCAGATCGCTACAGTTTTTCTCTAACAATGTGGTTACGATTACACTAAAGCGAGGACGTCTAGGAGAGCTAGTAAGTGGAGTCAAATGGCTTCTGCTGCCCACCTGGTTGGCACAGCATTTTCTCCTGCTTCTGTAGTTCTGGTTCCCTGCTGCCATTTCGTTCTGTGCAGTAATGTACGCTCGGTAAGCTGCACCATTTGCCACCCACACATCACTTTTTATTCTAGATTAAAAGCAAAGGAAATTTCATTTCCACTTACCCAGAGACCAGAGCTTGATAAATATTCAATGCGTTAGAATTACAGTGTATAGTTTTTGGGAAGTAAAAAACTTGATATTTTTAAATGCTAATTTTTTTCATTTAAATTTTTAAAAATTGCTTTTAGAGTGAGGAATGCAAAAAGAGAAAGAGAGAGAGAGAGAGAGAGAGAGAGAGAGAGAGAGAGAGAGAGAGAGACCCTAGGTATGTGCCCTGACCAGGAATTGAATCCACCACCTTTTTGTGTACAGGATGATGCGCCAGGGCACATTTTATTAGATTGAAGATTTCTATTGGTGTGTCACCTCTTATAGCTTTTCTCTCTAAAATCTTGAAATGACTATTACTTTACCTTTTGGGTGACATTTGACTGACGCTGCTAAACATAGTAATTGGTTTCAGTCCTTTAGTATTTGGGAGGTAACTTTATGGCTTCGGATGATTAGATGATGTGACCCGAGTGCAGTCAGCTGGGGTGGCCCCGCTGATCCTCAGCTGCCACAGTGTGAGCTCCTGAGACTGGGTGGTGCAGGTGGGTGGAGGTTGGGCCTGCGCACTCAGGCTCCACACCTCTTGACGAGCAGAAGTCAGCAACCTCTTTCCGAACGTTACCCGCCGATGAGGTGCTGCAGTCAGTCTCTTCACATTAGGGCCTCCACTAATCTGCCGTTGACAGTGTTACCACAAATTAAGTGGCATCACCGTTTTCGTGTCCCAGGAATCCAACTGGAGGGTCTCTCACAGGCTACGATGAAGGTCCAGCTGGGCTAGCGTCTCCTCTGTGTTCCAGCCAGGCAGAGTCCCCTTACACGCTCGCACGCTTGTAGGCAGGATTCAGTTTCTGTGGTTTGTCAGCCGAGGTTTGTCTGAGTTCTAGACAAATTCAGGCTGCCCTCTGTTCTCGACGGAAGGGCTCAGTGTATAGCAATGTATGAAGTGGAATAATGATGTTAACCATGCCTGATATATCCTAGGGACTCAATAAATACTTGAGCAGTGACACTGATGCTATACTTGCAAATCTGTTGACACATTATGAGCTTTCACTGACACTATTTGATTTCTTCCTTGTAACAGCTCTGTGAAGAGGGTAAAGCAGGCATTTCTATGTTAGAGAGGGAAACAATCGTGGTGACAAAACTAGTACCTGTTAAAGCTGGGATCCAAATGTAGGGCCCTTTCTACCATAATTTTCTGCTTGGATTCTTTGGAGATGTGACAGGCTGACATGAATTTCCAGTGGACCTGAGGTAGGCTGGGTTTCTCATGCCCTTTCTGCCACAGCAGCTGGAGAGTACTTTTGCCTTTTAGTTTTAGTTGAAATGATGTTTTAAAGGATATAATTTAAAGTGTCAAATATTTCTATAAAATTTATAATTATTAAAAACAGCCGTCTCCTGTGCATCTTCCTCTCATCTCCCTGTCACATTCATCTCTTTTACCTGAATTATCTCAGTATTTATCTTTCATGGCCTACCCGTGGTCTGCAAACGGCGGCTCTTTGGCCCCTTGAGTGTGGCTCTTCCTAAGCCTTAGGAGTACCCTAATTAAGTTAATAACAATGTACCTACCTATATAGTTTAAGTTTAAAAAATTTGGCTCTCAAAAGAAATTTCAATTCTTGTACTGTTGACATTTGGCTCTGTTGACTAATGAGTTTGCCGACCACTGGCCTAACCGGTTTGTTTTGTTATTAACTTTTTCAGTTTTAGGTACTATCTCTTGCAGGGGTGGGCAAACTTTTTGACTCGAGGGCCACAATGGGTTCTTAAACTGGACCGGAGGGCCGGAACAAAAGCATGGATGGAGTGTTTGTGTGAACTAATATAAATTCAAAGTAAACATCATTACATAAAAGGGTACGGTCTTTTTTTTTTTAGTTTTATTCATTTCAAATGGGCCGGATCCGGCCCGCGGGCCATAGTTTGCCCACGGCTGATCTATTACCTTCCCACTATAGATTAATCTAACTCCCTACACACCACATAGGCACACATATGTGTGTACATGTGACCAGTGTTCATTGCATAATTCCATTTCGATCACTTTTCTCCATTTACTTTATTATGTTTGTTGACAACAATAAAGTTTACTGATCCATATACTACACTGATTGCTTTTTCTTTATAATGTTTTTGTTTTCCCCATAGTTAATAATTGTCTTTATTTTTTTCATTATGGTAAGTTTTCCATGCATATAGATATAGTCAATATGGTTCTGAGCTCATATTGTCTCAAGATATTCTGATCCATCAGGTATTCTGTACATTGGGTATCTTTGAAGAATGTCACCCCAGTCTTTCTATTTGCTCAGACCTGGACCGGTCACCTTCTGCTCCTGCACAGGTATCAGACTTGGCACTCTCTTCAACATCACCGGGGGATTCCTATTGCCTCTCCCTATGTTGGATCTCACTCCCTACATCCTGTGCCTCTTCTTGCTTTGAGGGAGCACATCTCCCAGTAATTTTCTGAAAATACCTTTATTCTATCCTAACCCCTGATTGATAGTTAGACTGGGTATACAACTTTAGAGTTGGAAATAAGTTTCCTTGAGAAATTTAAGGTGATTACCATACTATCTTCTCGATACTCTTGTCACTGTGAGCTTGGCTTTAGGTTGGTCCAATGGAGCTGTTTTGTTGGGGAAACTTTGATGTCAGTATCATTAGATGTTTACTCTTGAGCTAGACATATATCCTAGAATTACTCTTGCAAGGTCCTAATGGGATGTTATTGGGGTCAGTTAGGGAAAGGGGGCTTGGGGATGCCAGGATTCAGTGTGCCTGTGTTTTCTCAACCACCCTGTCTTCAGTATGTTACCTTACCTTTGACTGTTTGAGACAATTATTTTACTCTTTCCGATGTCATTACTTCAGATTCCTCTCATTCTGCTTGTCTTTATGTGTTTGTGCCTTTACAATTACGTTTCTGCTATTTTAATGGCATTTGGGGAGCCAGGGAAGGTAGGGGTGTGTGTGTGTGTGTGTGTGTGTGTGTGTGTGTGTTCAATCTGTCATTTCCCCACCCTATCAAGTCCTGGAAACATCCTCTAATTTGAAGGGCTATCAGACATGTATTATGCTTCTAGGGATTTAACTGGGGAACCACCAACAGCTTCTTAGCTTCCAGTTTCTTGCCCTGGCTTAGGAATGCTGGTACTAAGCTGGAGAACCTAATTTCCTTATGAGAGGAGGCAGAATTGAGATCCAATTGAGCTTTATTTGGAAATTGGCACAGTTTCCTTTGGAAAAATGTATGTGTACATATACTTAATATTTATATTTATATGTTATATATTAGTACCTGTTGTGGGCTCAGTAACAGGGAAATGAGTAATCAATGTTGGAATGTCTTGTCTTGGGTAAGTTCTTCCTGGGGATACTCATTTCAATCTATTTTTAAATCTAAGCCGTAATCTAAGGGAACAGTACTATGCTTGTTCCCCTGGAGCGTCCCAATCCTCTCTCCTCACTGCATTCTCAGAAGCTATGCAGGGGAAACATGCCTCCATCTGCCTATGGAGAGAGGAAGCCAAATGAACCCTCCCAAGTTAGCCCACAGGGAACTTTCCTTTCTGTTTTATGTACCCCAGCTCCAACCCACCTGTCAGAGAACTGGGCTGATTATGTTCATACTTTCTGTTCTTATTTACACATCTATATTGCTATTATTTAACTTCGATTTGGGAACAAAAACTATACTTTGGGTGGGCCTACGGTAAAGTCAAGCTTGAAATGAACTGCTTAAAAGGCCCAAATTGTGCTACTGATTTTAGTAATTATATTTCTTAATTCATTGTCCTTTGTAATTTAAATATTAATACAATTTGCCAAATGTAATGGCTGTTCTACAGAGACTAATCACAGAAACAATAATACACAATAACTTATGCCCAAAATCAAGTTAAAAATATTTCTACTTTAGATTTATTATTCAATTTATCAGACTTTTATGGTGCACTTACACTGTGCCAGGCTCTGTTATACTGGGAATAGAGATGAGGTTTCATGGGCCATACAGGATAGCAAGGTGACACATTTGTAAAGGAATTATCGTAAGAAAGGATTAATGAGATAAAGATAGAAGCATATCCTGGGAATAGAGTACCACACGGAATCTCCTAGGAGAGAGCATGGTTCAGAATGACTTCACAAAAGTGATGACCGAGCTGAGTTTGTTTATTTTTCTTTTTTATTGAATTTACTAGGGGTCCAGTACATGAATTCGTGCACTTTGAAAGGAACTTTGGGCCCCAAGGCTGCGGTGGGCACAGGGGTGGGTCTCGGCCCATCCTCCACGCCCCCTCTGGTCCCTCCCACCATGGCCTCTGGTCCCCTCTCTTCTGGCAGCCCTGCTCCTCCCACCGCTCCCACACGCTGATGACACTGGCCCCACTTACACCCGACCAGGGGGAGATGGAGAAGCCCTGAGGGGCAATCTGGACCGGCAGCCACCACTTGCATCCGCTGACAGCACCAAGAGATCATGGGGGCTGGCGCCAGGCGCCGGCAGTGGGTGCGAGTGGCAGCTCTGGCACCAGCAGTGGGTGCGAGCACCAGGCAGGACCATGGTGTACGGGAGGAAAGAATTTTCAGTAACTATCAGAGGCTTGCCCTGATGACAGCGACCAGCCTCCCGCCTTGGTCTGGCACCCCCACTAGCCTGCTCCACCATTCCACTGAAGCTGATGCCCACCATGTTTCCACCTGCTTCCGTCACCTGCCATGTTCCGTGCACCCCCTGGTGGTCAGCGCACATCATAGCGACCAGTTGTTCAGCTGTTCGGTTGTTCCACTGTTCAGTCTATTTGTATATTAGGGTTTTATATATATAGATTGGGGTGACACTAGTTGACAAAATTATACAGGCTCCAGGTGCACAATTCTACAACACATCATATGTACACTGTACTGTGTTCATCACCCTGAGTCAAGTCTCCTTCCATCACTATTTATCCCTCCCATGCTCTCCTCCATCCTGCCTGACTAAGGGTTGCTTCCTTTTGTGAAATATCCTTCTTGGAGGAGAGATAACACATTAGAAAAATTACAGCTCTAAAAACTCAAATGTTACAATATTTTAACACTTTAAAAATTACCTTCTGTACAAACTTTGGTAAACTCACAATACATTAAAAATTAAACATGAATTACCTAGTCAGGAGGTGGTGTAGCTCTCTAAACAGAAAAAAATTCAATTTCTTATTTACTAAAGACTTGGGGGAAAAACTCTTTTAGTTTCATTTTAAGGCAGCTGGATTTATAATTCATATTTAAAAGGTGCTTTCAGGGTTAGAATAATCATATGCAGGAAAATGCAAACAGCTCCTTTTAAATATGCCTGAAGGAGAAGATTTCACTGAATTAAATCTCCAGGTTACATTTATCAGTGCCAGCACCTGTGCATTGAAATTAAAATGGAATTACTGTATCAAAATTCTTTCATTTTACTGTATTATGTTTCAGTTGCCTGCATTGATGAATATATATACTCTCTCCCCCAAAGTATAAAATCTTGAGCAAGCCTTGCCAATTATTTATTTTGCATCTTATAGCAAGTAAAGGGATTTGACCAGAAGTTATAGGGTATTTAAAACTACAATACAAGAAGGCCTCATCCTTCAATATTTGTCAAGGGTATTATATCCATTCTGTCAGTCAACATCTATTGTGCCACCACTGTGCGTAGTGCTGCAATGTTATCACCAAGTATTGCTGGAAGTCTTCTCAGTTGCTGGACGCAGGCATATTTTTTACTCTCAAGGATTTTATTGTTTAAAAAAGGCAACACTGAGGCGGCAATGATGAACAATATTAGATGAATGCATGAATTAATTAAGTAATTACAACATTGATCAAAAGAATTGTTCAAGAGTTAGATTCAAGGGTGCTGCAGTTTTAGATAGGAAAACGCGCATTGCATTAGAGAAGAATTTATGGAAGGAGTGGAATTTTAAAATGTGTATGCATATATTCCGTTTTTTTGTGTATGTACTAGTATGTGTAAGCATGTGCGTGTCCATGGAGAATGGGGAATATTGGTGCATTTCCAAGTATAGGATGAAACTTGGGAGGATCACCAGCCCATTGCCTGTGTTGTTGAATGAATTTGAATTAACGAATGAGTGAAAAATAAACTTTGAGATTGTTAATGTTCTCAATACTGTCTTACTTTGATATGAGCACTCAATTTGCGATGCCTAGCAACCATCCATCTAGAGAGACATCTAGAATGAAGTTTGACCTCTTACTCTGGCTTTTGTGTTTTCCTGGTTAGGCTAGGGAATCAAATACAGTTTTCTGTTCTTTGAAAAATGTACCTTAAGGAATATATCTCTTGGTGTGAAACACTAGCTATTCAGTCTGCTTTTCAGTCACTGACTACCCTTTCTAGGGTCAAGCACCACTCATTGCTTTCTACTTTCAGCTATGGTACATTCTTGGCTCTGCCCTTACTAAAGGTATTATTTCAGTCTGGATCAGGTAGCAGACAGATGCCACATAGAAATTCAAAAAGGCAAAGCTTAAAAGAAAAGATTTTGAAACCATGATAGGAGAGTAATTATAAAGATGTAGAACAAAATATAAAAGTATTCAATGACCGAGGGAGCGTACCCGAGGAAGGTCGAACTTGGGGGAGAGTCCTTCTCTGCAAGGCTGTGATTCAGGCCTCATTGGAGAAGGTATTCGTTGCTGCCCACTCTATGGTCCCTCTCAGCTTGGCCCTTCAGAGTTGTCCTGAGTTGGGAGGAGGTGGCTTGACCTCACTGACCAGTTATTACATGCAGGCTGCCCCAGGAAGAGGCTGTGCTTTGGCAATGACAGGATGGGACTTTCCGGTGATGTAAGAGGCAGATGTAATGGTATGGGGCCAGACCTGTTTGGAGTAGTTCTGTTTGGTTGGAGTTGTGTGTACTTGAGAGGGGTTTTCAGATGATAGAACTCCATAGCTAGGGAGCAAAATAATTCATTTCTTCTAGATGAAATTAGTTTTCCTTTAGGATGATCAAGGTGGAGCATTGGGGAATGAGTCGACAGTAGCATCTGGTAAATCAGAGATTGCTGATGCTTTTGATACCTCCCAATTGAGTATCTCAGACAGATGACTAATCCAGCATGGGTTTTTAATGTCTCAGCGAGACAGGATGTGGCTCAGGCATTTCAAGTCGGGCATTTGATGTTGGATTTGAGAGAGTTCATTAAATACCAGCAGATGGCAAGAATGTTGCACAGGCTGAGGGGTATGGCCATACTTTTCAACTTGTCTTGGTGTATCTGGAAGCTTCCTTTCTACTTAAAAAAATTATAAAAGAGGAACGTTTTTAAAAACACCCAGCATTGGTAAGCTGGTTATTTATTAAAGGTAGTTGTTGTTTTTTTTGAGAAAACATGATCAATTTTTATTTCCTTTGCTAGTGTAAATTAGCAAAATATTTCAATCAAAAAGCATTTATTGGTGCTGTTAAGCCTATAAAGGAAGCATATTAAATTTACCTTTGCATACTTACTCTGTGCCACATACTGTGGATATTAGGAATACAGACATAAAAAGTCAGATATAGACTTCCTTTACCAGTTCTTACCTCTGAGAGAGAATGCTATTTTAGACAGTATTGTTTATTTTCACTCAGTTTAAAACTGGACCTTGAAGTGAGAAATTAGCCTCAAAGCCTTGCTTCCGAAGCTTTTATTGAGACCTTTTCTTCTCTTCAGTATGCACACCATCATGTTCACTGAGACAGATACAACTGATGAAGGATTAGAAACGAACCTAACTCTAAACTTACCTTGCATATAAGTCAAGGACAAACTAAGACCAAAGACCTGGAACATTCCTATCAGGACAAGAAAGTCTCTTCACTGTAAAACAAACTCAGCCGGTTTATTTCACGCACACAGAAAGACAGGTACACAAAACAAGCATTAAAAGTACCTTTTGTGGAGACATCATTTCTTACATTGCAATGTTGTATGCACTCTAAAAAAGAAGCTTCACATCTTTTCACAAAAAGTTCAATTATTTTTAAGTGTTTAAAAATTCCTTAATATGTTTTTGTTGCTAATTTTTGCCTCTTGAGTCATGGTTACCAAAAATGTGATCTAGATTCCTGTTTTGTTCACCTCTATGACCTTCACATACCATATACATACTTCACTCTGTGGACTAGTGTGATCTGGCTTTGTGTATCAACTGGGAGGAATGGAAATCATAGCTATTCTTGAGGAGGCCTTGAGATTTATTTTGTTAATGCTTGTAAAACTCATTAAGATTCTGTAAATTGTGTGCTGTAAATGGTAAGGGATTATTTAGACATATGGTTGTTGTGATTCGATTGTGTACAAAGAAAATTTGACTTTTTTCGTAATTATTTTATTAGTTCTTTATGCAAATTGACACATTAATTCTAAAGTTATGTAAATGAAAGCAATTTTAAAAAAAAATCAAAAGTACTATATGAAAGGGCCTCTGCAAAAAAAAAAAAGTGCCATATGAGAGTAATATATCAATATATAGAAGTTAGTAGCACACACATCTCATCAGGAATATTATGGTTGTGTTTCATTAGGTTAAAAATATATTTAGTAATTGTTCATGAAAGTGCTTATGAATAACAAGCATTTTAAATTTTTTTTAAATTTTATTTTTCAATTACAGTTGACATTTAATATTATTTTGTATTAGTTTCATGTGTGTAGCATAGTAGTTAGACAATCATATACTTTACAAGTGTTTCCCCTAATATTCCCAGTACCCAGTTGGCACCATAAGTAATTATTACAATATTATTGACTATATTCTCTATGCTGAATTTTACACCTCCGTGGCTGTTTTATAGCTACCAACTTGTATTTGTTAATCCACTCACCTTTTTCACCCAGCCCTCCAAATCCTCTCCCCTCTGGTAGCCATCAGTCTGTTCTTTGTATCTATGAATTTATTTCTATTTTGTTTGTTATTTATTTTGTTCTTTAGATTCCACATATAAGTGAAGACATATGGCATTTGTCTTTTGCTGTCTGACTTATTTCACTTAGCATAATACCTTCTAGGTCCTTCCATTCTGTTGTAAATGGTAAGATTTCATTTTTTTTTTTTATGGCCAAGTAATGGTCCATCGTATATATGTGCCACTACTTTTTTATCCTCTTGTCTTTTGATAGGCACTTGGGTTGTTTCTATATGTTGAATATAGTAAATAACACTGCAATGCACATAGGGGTGCATATAGGGTGGGGCAAAACTAAGTTTGGGAAATAATACAATAATTAATAAATAAAGGAGACATATGTACTACTATCTGTAATACTTTAAACAAAATAAAATTTTAAAAAAATATAAGAATAAACTCTGTGTTTTACATACTCACAACTATAAATCTACTTTTGCCCCACCTTGTATGTTCTTTCAAAATAGTGTTTTGGGTTTCTCTGAATATATACCCAGAAGTGGAATTGCTGGATCATACAGCAGTTCCTTTTTAAAATTTTTGAGGTAACTCTATACTGTTTTCATAGTGGTTGCACAAATCTGCATTCCCACCAACAGTGCATGAGGGTTCCCTTTTCTCCACATCCTTATCAACACTTGTTTGTTGATTTATTGATAGCCATTCTGACAGATGTGAGGTGATATCTTCTTATGGTTTTAGTTTGCATTTCTCTGATGATTAGTACATTGAGCATCTTTTCATATATCTATTGGCCATCTGTATGTCCTTTTTGGAGAATTGTCTGTTCAGGTCCTCTGCCCATTTTTAAATTGGATTATTTGTTTTTCTTGTGTGTTGAGTTGTGTGAGTTCTTTTATATATATATATATATTTAATTGATTTTTTACAGAGAGGAAGGGAGAGAGATAGAGAGTTAGAAACATCGATGAGAGAGAAACATCGATCAGCTGCCTCCTGCACATCTCCTACTGGGGATATGCCCGCAACCCAGGTACATGCCCTTGATCGGAATCGAACCTGGGACCTTTCAGTCCGCAGGCTGACGCTCTATCCACTGAGCCAAACCGGTTTCGGCTTGTGTGAGTTCTTTATAAATTTTTGATATTAACTCCTTATCAGCTGTATCATTGTTGAATATCTTCTTCCATTTAGTAGGGTGTCAGTTTGTTTATGGTTTCCTTTGCTGTGCAAAAAACCTTTTAGTTTGATGCAGTACAATTTATTTTTTCTTTTTTTTTTTCTTGCTTAAGGAGAAACAGCAGAAAAAATATTTCTAAGATATTTGCTGCCTATGTTTTCTTCTAGGTGTTTTATGGTTTTGAGTATTACATTTAAATCTTTAATCCATTTTGGGCTTATTTTTGTTATGGTATAAATTTTTAAATTGGATACATTTAAAAGATTCTGTGTCCATTGTTCTTTTGACCATTTGTAGTTTTCGATTGTTATGTTCTCCATGCATTTTTAAACCTACTAGATTTCTTTTCTGGACTTTATCTATGTTAAGAGAATGTTTTGATCTTGCAATAGAATTTGCAAATATTAACCTATCTAACATCTACTGTATTTTAGTCTTTCTGTGGCTTTATTATTTTGTTTTGGTTTTTTTTGTGTGAACTGAAGCTGATTATATATTTTCTATTTCTATTCTTCTTTGAGATTACAAAGTTAAGAATTTATGTTCTCTTTCAGACTTTTAATAGAATATATTTCCTCTTTTTTTAAAAAAAAAAAATTGAGGACCATTGCTTATTGTGTAGTTTCTCCATCAAATAATGTGAATCATGGAAGTCACCACAAAGTATCAAATCATTAGTCCAAACCATGTCTTACATCTCTTAGCAGTATATGTCCTTAACATATCCTTGGCTACATTAATATTAATAAGAGTGTGCAAAATCCCCAATTTCTATTCCCATTTTATTTATTCTACTTTGATTTCATGTCAGTGTGACCTAGAGTTAATCAGTTTTCTGCTGATCTAACAGACTTAATGTCTAATTTGTATTCATTTAATTTTTAATATAAAATGCTTCAGTTAAGTTTTGTTACTTTTTGATGGTTTAATTAATATACATTTCAATCACATTCTTTGCTATTGTATTTTTTTCATATAACTGAATAATTGCTTCCTCTGAAAATGGGTGAAACTAAGTAGACTAGAAATAACCTTGTATATAATATAAATTTGAGGAATGCAAGTAATATGCTGTTATATATTGAAAATGGTAAAATATTATCATTTAAGAATGATAATTTTAATTTTTTGATTGTGGAGTTATTGAAAGTCTTTTTTCACATGTCCTCCTTATCAAACATATCTTTTATTATCTGTTTCTCAGTCCAGTACACACACACACACACACACACACACACACACACACAGGTGAGCATATATTTACATACACACTAGCACTGAGGGCCTCTCTGTTTTATAATTGTTAAAAGAGAATATAGAGAATGAGAATGGGCCAGAGTTGTCTAGTCAAAAGTCTACGCATATAATGTGCCTAGAACAGTGCTGGCCATTTTACAGGTCACACAAATAGAAAATATTGCCCCTAATCATAAAGATAAAATATATTACAGTGCATAGTAGCAAATAGTTAAAAACAATAGATTTGAGTTGCCAAGATCATTTGTATGTACTATGGAAATTCAGAGAAGAGAAATAGTCTCTGAATTTTTTGTACCCAGCCAAATACAGGCTTTTAAAAAATTTATAATCATCATAGAATTAACAGTAGAAAGTTAGGCTTTGGCAGATGTTGAACTGGGTTTCAAATCAACCGTTTTCCACAATAAAGTCCCGATGTATTTTCCCTCCTCACTATGCCCTTCCTGACACCGGATTTGCCAGATGTGGTAAGCACATTCACATACCAGGATCATATGATGACCCCACCTCTTCTCACCCCCCTCTTCTCCTCAGAACTTGTATCTCAGGAGGTGCTTTTGCTTAAATGCAGGTGCTTCTCTGCATTCTCTCCTCCTCACACTCATTTGGAAATAATTGTTCCTTCTTTATGTTCTCCTAGCACCTTGTTTCTTTATCTCTGTAATGCTCATCATTTGGCCTAGTTTTACTTTCTAATTACTTATCTACACATCTCTTTATGCCTTGGGTTTAGAGTTCATGACATATTTATCATTCCTTTCCCCCACCCTCAAGTTTAGTCTTGTAGACAGCAGTTGTTGATCAATAGATAATTAAAACTCTGTAGTGAATTTGTTTGAAATAGTGGACGTAAACAATATAATTTTAATTAATGTAAGAGGTAATTAATTTTCTATTAACTAAAATCTTTCCCACAAAGGAAAACTTCAAGCCCAGGTGGTTTACTCTTAAAAACCCTTTCTTAAAATAAAGGATGAGGGTTGTTCCCAAGTTATTGTATGAGGTCAACATTACTGTAAAAATGAAGACATTCAAAAATATATATTTTTATTGATTTTTAGAGAGTGAAAAAGGGGGGAGGAGAGAGAACTAGAGATGTGAGAAACATTCTGCGCACACCGTACCAAATGGGTCAAAGACTTTAACAGACACTTTCCCAAAGAAGACATACAGATGGCAAATACCATCTGCAAAGACGCTCCACATCATGTGTCTTGATTGTGGTGGTCATTACACAGGTGTATACATTTGTCAAAAATGCCCAACTCTACATTTAAAATGGGTGCATATTATGTATTTAAATAAGACCTTTATAATTTTGATCCTAAAGAAAAAACTATTTGAAAAATAGTATTTATTTATGTATTTATTTATTCATTTATTTATTTTTAATTTCTTTATTGATTAAGGGATTACATATGTGTCCTTATCCTTGCATTGCCCAAATAGTATTTATTTATATAAAATGATCTGCCATGAAGGATAGTTTAGTTTTCCAAAAGTTACACATTTTGCCTTTCATACTCAGTCTTGCTGAAATTGCAAACTAAACTTGAATAAACTTTATAGAGTAACCTTTAACTTTTTTGACATTAGCTCCTGTCTCTTGTGCATAAACCTGACATTAGTTTAGGCTTTTTTCTAATTTTGGAAGAATAAATAGTATCATTAAGCTAGAGTCTGATAAATGCACAGATGTTTTAAGAGATAAAAGAACATACAGATGATGTATTTTAAAATTGTACACTTGAAACCTATATAATTTTATTAGCCAATGTCACCCAAGTAAATTTAATAAAAATTTTAAAAAGAACATGCAAATTGATTGTATTAAAGTAGAGTAGCAAACCAAATGCATTCTTCTTTAAAGTTTCCCAGATGACTATGAAAGGATGTCAACTATATAAACAGGTAGTAGGTAGGGACAAAATGTGTTGGAACTGAGTGTCTTAGAGGAATTGTAAGGATTGCTTCATGTACTATTAAAAAAAGAACAGCTCTGGCCTGGCCAGTGTGGCTCAGTGATTGCGCATCAACCTATGAACCAGGAGGTGAGGGCACTTGCTCATGCTTGGTTTGTGGACTAGATTCTTGGTGGGAGGCATGAAGGAGGCAGCCAGTCAATGATTCTCTCTCATCATTGATGTTTCTATCTCCCCCTCTTCCCTTCCTCTCTGAAATCAATAAAAATATATTTTTAAAAAGAGAGAACAGTTCTTAATCTATCTTTCAATATTCGTGCAACTAAAATAATTGCTCTAATAGCAATTCTACTTTTTAATAAATGTGAAATACTTTTGATAGTGGCAAATCTCTGAGTTTAGCATGTCACCATGCACAGTAACATAATTTTTGTGTGTGGATGCGAGGAGGTGGATTTAGTGTACTCATTGCATAAAGATTTGTTTTTTTCCATGCAGCTATAAATGCAATTTAGAATTGGTAGCTAATTCCAAATGATTCCAAGAGAAATTTTGTTTTTTAGAAGACTTACACATTGTAGGGTTGATGAATTTCAGTAACCTGGAGGAAATGGCTGTGGTGAAAAGATAGCATTGGGTAGCATTGCAGAGTTATTTTCAGAAAATTTTGAACAGATGTTTAGTGCTTATGAGCTGATAAAAATATCACATTTGACACTAAGTTGTTTGAACATGGCTAATGCTTTAAACTGTGATCTCTTTCTCAGGACTGAATGTAAGATAAGTGAGTCTGTTCCTCCAGAGTAATAACCATTACTGACCTGTATCTGGTTGATCATGGGCACTGTTATAGTTTTGATATAAATAAACCACCTTAACATCTTACAATTTTCCTCCTCTTTCAGTGGCCCAGTAGGCTCTTAGGACTCCAGTTTTAAAAAGTATTTTAAAAAAATAACACGGGTATATTTTCTTTTGGTGTTGCCTTTCAAATCAACAAAAATGAATAATCCTTATGTAAGGTCATCTGTGTAATGGGATCGGCTTTGCAAAAGTGGAGATTAGGTGTACACTGGAGTTAAACTGCTCTGCATAATAAAGGTTAGAGGGATTTGAAGAGCAAATGGAAAAAAAAACCTGTGGGAGAAAATAGATACCAAGGAACCTGGGCACTTCTTAGTGGAAGGGGGTGTGAAAGCACCCTTCTACTCAACCATCATTCCAAGGAGAAAAATACTTGCTGGGGAGGGGTTTAGTTGTGCAATTTAAATCCTGTAGAGGTTTTGGTAAAATCTAAGTAGCTCGCTAATGATTGCTGTGAATGCTCTCATTATGAAATAAAGTAGGTGCTGAATTCAACACTAGTTTGAATATGAGATGAACACAGTGAGAGCAAGTTAAATATATATACTATTATAATATGTTAAACGAATTAAATAAAATATTTTATATATTCATATAATAACATTTTTATGTTACATTCAGATATCACCTCATAAGGAAATCCCATGTCTTCAAATGTTAGACTAAGGTAGTTATTCTAGAAGTAGTTTTCTTTGAGCTTAAATTTGTTTCTCCATGGTATTTATGTATTATGACATTTATTCTTTGAAACAGTATAGAATTGGTCCAATATTTCTTCTGCATAATCTCTATGTATTAACCAATAAATCTAATAGGTTGAAATTTTGTGTAAATTTAGGTTCATATTCTATGGAAAAATTACCTGACATCTAGAACTTTAGGAACACAGTTGGATCTCCAGTAAAAAGTTTTAATCATTTGAAATGAAAGAAACTCATGAGTTTGTATGTTCATGGGGCTTCCCCCCTCATATAATTGAAGATTACATTTAGTTTGATAAAACCTTTCTTAGCCATCTTTAATTGTAAAGCGGTGAAGTGGAAAATTATGGTTTTAAACAGCTAATTTATATACTGTCTTTAGGGGGCAGTACTAAACCACTGATAAATTTTTTTATTTTTGCTAATGCTATTGGTAATGACCACCATTAAATAAAATTAAGATAACAATAATGAGATTTGGGATGCAATTATGTACACCTCTTAATATTTGTAAAAAATTCTAGGTAGTCAAAGGCGAATGACAGTTTGAAATTTAGTCATTTAATAATTCATCCAACAATTATTAAAATCCATTATGCATAACACATGTGTGAATAAGGCAATGTTTGCTTTCAGATAACTTACAATTGAGTAGGATAAGCAAACCATACTTGTATGTGTCTGCTATGTGTATATACATAAGATAAAGATAATAATGATATAAATAACAATATTTATTGATAATTGTTTATTTGCCAGTCACTGTCTAGCAATTAATTTTATCCTCATAAACCCCTATTGAGTAGGAATTATTATAATGCCTACTTTGCAAATAAGAGAGCTGAAGATTAATAAGAATATGTGATATAATTGGTGATGTATGAACAGGGTAGAGACATAAGAGCTTTTCTTTGGGAAGGAGAAAGAGACATTGGAAGAAAAGAACTGATTAGCCTATGAAATATTGATAATTCTTAGCCAAGAATGTAATGACTTATACTGCCATGCCATCTCAATCTCAATGGTCAAACCAATCGTGAGTTAGTGCAGGAGATGCCTATTTGATCATTCTATTCATTTTTGTAGACAGCATTGATCATATTGATGCTCTTGCTATATTAACGTTTTGGACATTCCCCAATATTTTCGCCCAGATGATCTGCAGGACCAAAAATCTCTGTGATAATCATCTTATATTACTGATTTGAGAAATGTGTACTTATGAAAGTATGGGGCTATGTACCAGACTGCAGAAATTTTCACTGGCTGTCACAGATAACAAAATGCTTTGGGGAATATCATCATACAGTAGAAATATATTAACAAATATACTTCTTCAATTTAAACTGCAATGTATCAGCTTGGTTGTTCAATATACTGCCTTCACAGGTCAATGTGCTCAATGAGAGGCCATGCAACACAAGGTTAAGGGGTAAGCTCTAGAGTCAGGCAGTTGGGAAGGAATCCTTTCTCTGCCACTTTCCAGCTCTGTGACCTTGGGTTTTACCTGACCTCTCTGTTAGTATTTACCTCAAGGGGTAGTTGTGTGAATTAAAATAATGAATAATAGTGCTCAAAAGATTGTAGTTATTATTATTGTGTCTTATAGACAGTAACTTATGATTGGGAGACTAATTTAATAATTTCTCAGTTATTGAAAATTGATAAAGGGAAACAAGATGTGGATGCCAAAAATAGTTGTATAAAGCTTTATATTTGATTTTTAAAAGCAACAACATTTAGAAGGTGTGGGGGTGCTATTTGCAATTCAATATATAAAATATCTTTACTAACTTCAGTGCCGGGGCCCAACAGGTCCAGGGGTTCCCAAAGGCGTGGACGGAGTCAGCGAAGAAGGAATGACACGGAGACAGCGTTCAGTTGATCAGCAGCCTAGCCAGGATCTCCAGCCAGGATCTCCAGCCAAGTTCTGGTCTGGATCTCCAGAGAGATTCTGCTTAGGATCTCCAGCCAGGTTCTGTAGCCATGTTCCCTCGCTAGGTTCTCCAGCCAGGTTCTGTCTGAGATCTCCAGCCAGGTTCAGTCACCAGGTTCTAGTCAGGTTCTCTTGCCATATTTCTGTAGTCAGGCTCAGTCCAGGATCTTTTGCCATGTTCTCTCCAGCGAAGTTCTTCTGTCTGTAGGTTCTGTGTAGGTTCTGTATTCTGAGTTCTGACTTCTAACTTCTGTGTCTTTCTGTCTTCTGAATTCTGTCTGTTGTTGTCTTGTTGCATCTGTATTTATACCAGTTGATTCCAATCCTATCAATCTCTATTCCAAAGGTTAGGGCGTTTCTTATCTCCATTCCAGGGAGTAAAGATTATGTAGCTTAAGCATGATTGTTCATAGTTAAAGTGATTAATTACCCGCCTGGCACTTAGTTGAGGGGTTTTATCCCCTCCCTGACTTCAGGGAAAAATCCCTACCTGGGGAAACAACCTTTCTCGGAGAGGTGACCTTGGTTAAAACACACAGCGCTAAGGGGAGCAAACATATTAAGAACAGTAGGCCATATATGCCAGGTCCCTTGAAACAGCAAGGATGGACCGGCTCCCGGCACTTCAGTAGTCATGATCTATCAGTATTGTGCTGAATGCTACTTTCCAAAGATTTTTAGGCAAACTTACTATCTTTCTTTTTTTCTAAAAAAAAAAATTCCCCTTGATGAGCATTTGGCAGGTTCTTTGAATATGGATTTTTTCTTCATTTCTGGCAAAATTTCTCACCTTATTTCTTAGATAAATCCCTACTAATTCGACATGGATCTCTTAGTTTGACCCCTACTTACCTTAGCTTTTAACTTATTTCATCTTTTGTTCTATCTTCTAGGAAATGTTCTCACACTTACTTTCCGACTTTCCTGTTGGAATTTATGTATTTGTTTGATAGCATTTTGTTCTTTTTCAGGGATGCAAATATCTTCTATTTCTATAACTTTGTTTCTGTATATTTATTTTGTTCTCTGTTAAAGACTTCCTTTAAATTTGCAGTGAGCTTTTGGTTTTTGGTCAAATTTAACTAAAAACTTAGAAACCATTTATCCGGGTGGAATTTGTCCAGATGTGGCCTTCATAACAGGCATCATGGCACAGGTCCCCACCACATTCCTACATACTTATAGATCTTTTTTCTTAGGAGGTTAATTTTTGTAGAGAGGAATATACTCTACTCTCCTGTCTGGAAGGATATAACCTCAATATTCTCTAAGGTAAATATGGTAGGCACTGGGGTCGGGTGGGATTCCTCATCTATTATATAGATATTCACTTAATTCCTTTGTTTTTAGAGAGAGGCCCCTCTGCTCACTGTGCCTAGATTCTTAGAATTCATAATCCCTTTGCTTCAGCCTCACCAGAAAGTAAATCTCCAATTTCTTGTCAGGTGGTAAAGATTTAGTTTCTTGGCTAGGTGAGAGGATAGGTCTAGGGAGTCTAACTTTTTCTAATATATAGTGTCCATCCTGTTTTAGCCCCATCGCACCTACACCTTCAGAAGTAGTGAATCTCTCCATTCGTTAAGCCCTTGGGAGGGTGCTGAGGCATGAACAGGCCTGCTTCTTATTCTCTCCTCTTGCAGGCACTTGGCTTTCAGTTTTCTCAAACTTTCTAAATCGGGTAATATCTATTCATCTGTTTATTATTATCCAAAACTTTTCTTGATATTGCTCATCATCTTTCAACAGACTCCTTTTGTCCTTGTCCTTACGGTTTAGACCATGTTGAAAATGGAAGTCCTATGATTCGCTTAAAAAGTATTACCCTCCTTTATATGATAATATAACATGTTATGAATCATTTTTTCAAAAAGGAGACTATGTTTTTGGCGACATTGTGAAAATATGGGATTTTTAAAGTAATTTCTATTCTAAAAAAGTATTTGCACACTATTCTTCTGATTGCATTTAGAAATCATAAGATTTTTCTCATTTGTTGCTATTCAGCTATTACTTGGGTCATTTTCGTGTCCTGTTCTTTGTTACGAACTTTGTATCTTATCAATCTTTTCCACCCGGTTTTTTCACTTTCAGCTTAAAATTGAATTATACATGTTCTTTTTGGCTGAATCAGATGGTGTAGTCACATAACTATGGCTAGAATTAAGCTGACTTGCTTGCTACAATACACAATAAAAATTTAAATTTAATTGATGTTAAGATATCTAAATAACATTGATATAATACATTGGTCTAATATAAATTTAATTTCAGAGAACTTCATCTACAATAAATTTGTCACCAGGAGAAGTGGAAGAAGAAGATGATGATGAAAACACTTGTGGGCCCTCAGGACTCTGGGAAGCGTTGACTCCTTGCAATGGATGTAGGAACCTTGGCTTCCCTATTCTTGCACAGGTAACAGCTTGCTTTTCTTAAGGTACAATAAAACATAAACACGGTTGCCTATGTTTTTAAGTAAATCCTTTTTCCCCTCTGGAAATCCAGTTAGTATCTTGTTCGCTTTGTCATTTTTCTTCAGTTAAGGTCAGTAATATATTTATATAACTTGCTCTACATATATGCATATGCAAACACATATTTTACATAATTTTATGTGGTTGTTTTATTTTGGTCATGATGCTAGTTCCAGAAAAATGGAGTTACTCAATTTTAATATTTATGATCCAGAAATATTTATTAAAAAATGCTCTTTTGAAATTAAATCATAATTTGTATTAAAATAATAATAAAATGATTTACAAAGAAACATACTAGGGCTCTATAAGAACATAGTGATTTTTTTCTTAGCACAATGGAACATTGTAGAATAATGTGTGGCATTATTAGTACAACCCCAAAACGAGAGGCGAACACTAAAACATTGACTATAATTTTGAACCAAATAGGCTCTTCATTAAGTCAATTTTAATTCGATTGTATCACCTTCAAATTCCTATTGTCTGCTATGGACTATAAGCCCTTAGGGGAATTTCAGAAAAAGTAAAATAAGCCAAACAGAGTGAAGAAATTGGAAACCACAATGAAATACTTCTACACAAAAATGAAAAAGCATGTTATTAAAAAAAACCCAAAAAACAGTGTAATAGCAAAGGTACGTCTGTGTACCTACATAAAGCATGGGGAGAAAAATAGTGCAGGACAGGAAATAATCCACAGTAATTGTCCAGAATAGTGTTATATCTCAAAACTATACTTTCCTATTTTGTAACAAATATGAAGCAATTATATCTAAGGAACCATCATATTTTTCATGTCAGTGGACAATTTGGTGATACCCACTCTAATTCCAATATTAATTTGTTGTGGAAAACTAAATAGGATAATCAAATCAACATATAGTACTTAAAGAATCTCTTCACCTTAATATGAACTGTTATAGGACTTGAAGACAATTTATCCTAACTATTACATAATTATTATCAATATGTGCTGGGCTGTGAGTTCCATAAAAGTAAGGAGCATGGCCTAACCGGGTTGGCTCAGTGGATAGAGTGTCGGCCTGCGGACTGAAGGGTCCCAGGTTCGATTCCGGTCAAGGGCATGTACCTGGGTTGCAGGCACATCCCCAGTAGGGAGTGTGCAGGAGGCAGCTGATCGATGTTTCTCTCTCATTGATGTTTCTAACTCTTTATCCCTCTACCTTCCTCTCTGTAAAAAAATCAATAAAATATATATTTTTTTAAAAAAAGTAAGGAGCATGTATTGCTCACCATCCAAGGTCTAATGCCATCATAGTCCCTGGTATATTGTCAGAATTAAGTAACAAATGTGTATATTCTAGGGTTTCATTTCTTCACTTAGGGTTTTTACATCCAAATGCCCCCCATCACTATTTGGTCACTGTTGTCCACATCAGTCACTTCTCTTTTGTATGAAGTCACTGTCAAACGTCGGTGCACACTTGAATGTAGTATACTCCTCCTTGTACAACTGCCGCTGCCGTTTCCCCACGGGGGTATTAAACATGCCCAGCTGCGGGCCTCTTTAGGGTGTGCGATACAGAAACATGGTTGGCTGTCCATGGCTCTCTTTTGAGACGGCTCCTCCACACCTCCTTATCACAGCTCCCAGAGCGTCCTGTTGCCCACTCTTTGTAGCAGGTGGGCTAGAGGTGGTCTTCTGCAGGTGTTTTTGTTTCTGAGTGACTGAGGACAGGGTGGGGGCGCTGATTACTGACTTCGCAGGCTTAGAGATGATCGCTCCTGCACCAGACTGCCCTGTGGGGGTCTGCAGATCTCCGGTCCTCACACATGTCAGGGTGTGCAGAAGTCCAGGTGTGAGGCATTGCTGTTCACTCGGTGAGGACTTCCTTTTAAGCCAGACACAGTGGTTCATTAAAAACCTCTGCTCTTTGATTTAGCAACCTCAACTGCCAATCCCTCTGCTCCTCTTTTCTGGAAACCAAATTCTCCACCTACGCCCAAACTACCCCGAGGGTGTGCTTTTAACTCTCCTGCCCCGTGTGACTTGTGCCCATCACATACCCTTTTCTCTCTGTTGCCCTGCAGCCCCTCCCTCATCGCAGGGACACTGTCCTTTGGACCTCACTCTGCCATCCTGCCCCCCACAGCTCAGCAGACCACCCCCTCTCACCAGAGCCCCTCTAAGAATCTTAATAAATACTGGAAAATTGCTCTCAATAAGCGTTAGGCAAATTTCTGTTAGGTCTGAGTTTAAAATATCTATAGTCTCTCAGCCAGCACTTCTAATTGTAGACAATTAGAATTAATTGTAGAATTTACCTTGAGGGAATTGGGCAAGTTGGTAAACAGATTAGCACAGGATGTTTTTCAAGGTGTATTGTATCAAAAAAGACAATAACCAAGAATAATATCTTACAATAGGAATTTGTTAAATTATGGAGCATTCTATGATATAATATTCTATATCCATTAAAATGATTATATTGTTTTGCATTTATTGAAATGAAAAGATACCCCTAACTTTTAAAGGAGCAGAGTGAACATATTTCAAACTAGCATTATATGCATGTCTAATTTATGTAAAATTATCTCTGTGCATGTGTGTGTGTGTGTGTGTGTGTGTGTGTGTGTGTTTGGGTTTGAAAGTATGTTTAGTGAAATGTTTAAGTGCTTATCTGGATGTAGTGATTTTGATTTTCTTTTTTCTACTTTCTATTTTTATTAGGATAATTATTTCCATTAACAGGGAAAATAAAGCTGTTTTTATAAGCAATGTCTAATTTTTACAGCCATGATAATTTTTATATTTTGACACACCCTTAAATTGCTGATGAGATTTTTTAACCTTTTCCCTTAACAGCTTCACTCTGACTATACAGTGAAAAGATCCTCAAACATTAAGCTACTAGAGGCCCGGTGCATGAAAATTCATGCACTGGAGGAGGGTCCCTCAACCTGGCCTGCCCTTCTCATAGTCTGGGAGCCCTCAGGGGCGGTAGCTGACCTGGAGATCAGGGGAAGGCAACGCCCCATCACACCTCTGCTGCTGCCACTGCTGGCAGCGTAAGCCTCGGCCGGCCCTGGTTACCTGAGCCTTGGTCCGGCCCTGGGTGGCTGGGCAGCCAACATCTGAGGCTTGCCTGTGCCTCGGGCCGGCCCTGGGGGGCCAGGGGGCTGAGGGGACTGTGGGACTCTGGAGGCAGGCACACAGAGTAGCTGGGCTCGCCTAGGGGCAGGCCTGGCTTTGCTGCGCACCTGCCGCCCCGGTGGAGCTGAGGGGACTGGGTGCTGCCATCTTGTGCTGTGGGCACCGCCATCTTTGAGGGCATGGCAGTCAATTAGAATATTCCCTCCTTATTGGCTGTGGGCGCCACTATCTTTGTGACAGCATGAGGGTCAATTAGCATATTCCCCTCTTTATTAGATAGGATGCTCTAGTCTTCACCAATTATCAGATTGTATATAAAAATGGTCTGAGGAATTTTGCCAACTATTTTAAATATTGTCAATTTAATAAGATTAAAATATCTTTTTTGGCACAACAATATACCCAACACGTACACATATACATATATAAAGCAAAGGTTTTTAAGTTAAATCTATTGGGATAATATTGGTCAATAAAATTACCATCTGTTTATTGCATTGTGTATTCACCACCCAAAATAAATTCTTCCATCACCATGTATTTGACCCCCTTTACCATTTACTGCCTCCCTCCCACCCTGTGGCCTTCTGGTAACCACCAAAATGGTGTCCTTGTTTGTGAGTTTTTTTTTTGTTTTTTTTTAAAATATATTTTATTGATTTTTTACATAGAGGAAGGGAGAGAGATAGAGAGTTAGAAACATTGATGAGAGAGAAACATTGATCAGCTGCCTCCTGCACATCTCCTACTGGGGATGTGCCCGCAACCCAGGTACATGCCCTTGACCAGAATCGAACCTGGGACCCTTCAGTCCGCAGGCTGACGCTCTATCCACTGAGCCAAACCGGTTTTGGCCTTGTTTGTGAGTTTTTATTTGTTTGTCTTGCTTGCTCATTTGTTATTTTCAGTTTTATATCCCACATATAAGTGAAATCACATGGGTCTTGACTTTTTCTGTCTGACTCCTGTTGCTTAGCATAATATTCTCAAGATTTCTCCATGCTGTCACAAATGAAATTATTTCATTTTTTCTTATGGCTGAGTAATATTCCATGTATACATGTACCGCATCTTCTTTAACATCTTCATTGTGTACATGTACCACATCTATTGAAGGACACTTTGGTTGTTTCCACATCTTGGCCACCATGAATAATTATGCAATGAACATAGGGATATCTAGTATACTAGAGGCCTGGTGCACGAAATTTGTGCACTCGCACAGGGGAGGGGGTCCCTCAACCTGGCCTGTGCCCTCTCGCAGTCTGGGAACCCTCAGGGGATGTCCAACTGATGGCTTAGGCCCGCTCCCCACTGGGAGTAGGCCTAAGCTGGCAGTCAGACATCCTTAGCGCTGCTGCGGAAGGGGGAGAGGCTCCCGCCACCGCTGCTGTGCTCGCCAGCCATGAGCCTGGCTTCTGGCTGCGTGGACTCCCCCTGTTGGAGTGCACTGACCACCAGGGGGCAGCTCCTGCGTTGAGCATCTGCCCCCTAGTGGTCAGTGTGCATCATAGCAACTGGTCATTTTGCCATTGGGCTGAAACTGGCTCTGACATCCCCCGAGGGGTCCTGGATTGCGAGAGGGCACAGGCTAGGCCGAGGGACCCCACTGGTGCACAATCGAAGCTGGGGAGGAACAAGGGAGGTTGGCCAGCTGGGGAGGGGCCGTGGGAGGGCTCCAGGGCATGTCTGACCTGACTCGTTCAGTCTTGATCGGCTGGACCCTAGCAGCAAGCTAACCTACCGGTCGGAGGTCTGCCCCCTGGTGGTCAGTGCATGTCATAGTGAGCAGCCTTAGCATATCATTAGCATATTATGGTTTGATTGGTTGAACGGCTGACTGGACGACCAGACACTTAGCATATTAGGCTTTTATTATGTAGGATTTTATTTTAAAGCGTAGCATGTCTCTATTTAGAAGATCAAGAGGTCTTTCTTTTGTTTCTCAGTAGGTGGCGCTAAAGCATAAGTCTTTTTTGTTTCTCTTGCATTGATCTGGTTTCTCAGATCTCTTCAGGGGCAGTGAAAAATGCTCTATTCCCTGGGGAGGTGAATATCTCTTCGGTAACCAAGTCACTTTAGGACACCAACCCCATGGGGAGATGTGGTGGGTGATTGGATGCTGAGCCCAAGAAATCCTAGTGCTGCCCCCACCAGACACTGCGGGCAGTGCAGCGCCATGGGTGGGGACAGGGTGAGCTGGGAGAGGCCAGCTGGTGTCTTTGTGGCTTTGTTCTCCTCCCAGTAATGGCAACTGCCAGACCTCAGCTGCCTCACCACTTATCTCCATCCCTGACGCTGGGATTAGCTGCAGCATGCTTCTGCTTCTCCAGTTCTCCAGGCTGCAGGTCCTCGGTGCTACAGCTTCTTCTGGGGCCCTCTGCTAGCCGTGAGAGGGTGAGGAGAAGTGCCAGGCCCCATGGCTTTGTTTTTCTGCCTGACAATGGCAGCCACCAGACAACCGCAGCCTCACCTCCATCATGTACTCCATCTCCCCGTTCTCCCCAAGCCTTTCCATCTCCACCCTGTCATTGGCCTCAGCCCAGCACATATGGACTACTCAAGGCAGGATTGCTCCGTGTATCTGTCTGTTCCTCAGGGATTCTTCCCCTCTCTAAAGACTCACAGTGAGCTCTGCGCTGTGTCTGTGGCACCCATCTCTGCTCCTCTCCCTTGCCCTCCCCGGTTCATTCTGATTTGCCCACCTTCAGATGTTTTGATGTCCACAGCTCAGCCATGTTGGTGTGTCGAGCAGAGAATCCTTTCTTGAGTTATAGCTGTTCAATTTGTTGCAACTTCAAGGGGGAGAGACCAGGGAAACTCATGCTGCCTTCTTCTGATAGCCCAAAGTTATAGTTTTTGAGTCTTTAGTTTGTTCTATACGTCAAGAAGGACATTTTTCTTCCTTTCAGATTAAAATATCTGGTATTTATGGTAATGTATTTTTCCTTTATTTATTGAAAGGCCTATTCACATATCAGTATCAGTTCTCACTGGCTTGTTCAAAGTCCTTATATCAAGTGGTTCTGGTGTGTGTTGTTTTGAAAGAAGTAGGTAGCATTGGGCACAGTATAATTTGGGTGCTATTTAAAAATTAAAATGAAGATATATCCGTTTGCTTAAAAGCACTTATATGCCATGCACTTTTATTACCAGATATTTATCTTAGGTTTCCATTAAAGCACTGAGTTAATTGCCTTGTATCCAGAGAAACCAGAAACTATTCTGCTTGTAGGGTCCACAGACTTTCAGAATTTTTTCCAATCTAGTCATTAGACAGACAATAGTAGAACCTCTGTTATTTGGCCTGATAACCATCATGTTTAGTATTCTGGCAAGTATGTCTCTAGTTTCATAAATCTGATGACGTTTTTCTGAAATTCCTCTTGCTATTTAGAAAACTACCTTATTTGTATTTGTCTCAATACTTAAGAAGCTCAGGTGGTTAAATAAAAACCGACCTGAGATTAAGAAATTCTTTTTATGTAACTGCAGCACCTTTCTGTATGTTTGCTCTTAGAACAGATTTCCATACAGCTTCTCATTAGATATTCTTAAACTAAATTTATGTTCCCCCTGCTCTATGTTAGAGTTTATGTCATTGGGTAAATGATTTAACCTCCTTAGGCCTTATTTTCATCATCCTTGAAGTTGAGATGCTCCTTTAGGTATCTTTCAACTCCAGAATAGTTATGATTTCGTAATAGGGGTTTGAATACTCCAAACAATAATTATGAGTCAAGGAATTACTCAGATATCGACAGCTTTGGGAATTGTGATTCAACACATAGTCTTATTTTGTTGCTGATTTTCTTCTTGCTGAAACTTTTAAAGAACCAACATTTCAAATGTGGAAATGACACAAATGGTAGCTTAGTAAGCTGGGAGTTTAGTGGGGGCAGTGCTTGAAACTATGTAATTAAATGAGTTACATATTTTATTTATTTTTTAATAAAATTTAAAAACATTTTTATTGATTTCATAGAGGAAGAGGGAGAAAAAGATAGAAACAGCTATGATGAGAGAGAATCATTGATCGGCTGCCTCCTGCATGCCCCACAATCAGGATCGAGCCCATAACCTGGGCATGTGCCCTGACCAGGAATTGAACCATGCTTCATAGGTCGATGTTCAACCACTGAGCCAGGCATGGGTTACATATTTTAAACAGAATTTAGTTGATTATGAACATGGCTGTGGTAGGCAGATTAATCCTCCCAAAACGTGTCCACATCTTCATGTTTACAACCTGCAAATAGGTGACCTTTCATGGCAAAGGGATTTTACAGACGTGATGAAGGTAAGAATCTTGCGACGGAGAGACATCCTGGATTATCCAGATGGGCCCAATGTGGTCATTATGGCCCTCCTGAGAGAAAAGCAGGAGGGTCAGAGTCAGAGAAGGAGATGTGATGATGAAGCAGAGTTGGAAGTGATGTGGTCATGAATCAAGGACTGGGGATGGAGTTCCCTGGAAAACAGGAAATGGCTCCTTCCCTACGACCTCCTGAAGGAACCAGCCCTGCCAACACCTTGATGTTAGCCCAGTGAAAATAATTTTGAGCTTTCAACATGCAGAACTGTAAGAGAATAAATAAATAAAGCTATTAAGTATGTGGTCATTTGTTACAGCAGCTCTGGGAAACTAATGCAGATTTTGGTACCAGGCAGTGAGATGCTGCTGTAACAGATACATTGAAATGTGGAAGTGGCTTTGTAATTGTGCAGTGGGGAGAGGCCGGAAGAGTTCTGAGTAGCATGGGAAAATAAGACTAGACTGCTTGGGACAGAAATATGAATCTTAAAGGTCCTGCCAGCGAGGGCTCAGAAGGAAGTGCCACGTAGAGAAAACCTATTTTGTCTTAGAGAATCCCTAAATGGTCATAAATAGAATGTTTTTAAAAACATGGATATTAAAGGCACTACTGGTAAGGCTTAAAAAGTGAGGAGAATGGTAGAGAACCTGTATTATCTTAGAGCAGTGATTTTCAACCCCCCCCCCCCTTTTTTAATCTCATGGCACACATAAACTAGTTACTAAAATTCTGTGACACACGAAAAAAGTTCTTTGTGTTCTTTTTTTTGACAAAAAAAAACACAACCCCACAGTATAATTTTGATTCATTTACACTGGATGGCTATTGTTGTGTTGGCTGTTGTCATTTTTTTACTTGAAAAGGAATAAAAGGGAAAAGAGGTCAGTGCCCCTGACTAGTCAGGTACTGAAAGTTGTAAAAGTTCTTGCACTCTTAATCGCTGTCTTAAAGAATAGCTAAGTCATCATAGAGAGAATGTTGGTAGACATGAATGTTAACAATATTTCTGGTAAGGACTGAAAATTAAATGAATATGTTATTGGAAACTGGAGGAGCCAAACCGGTTTGGCTGAGTGGATAGAGTGTTGGTCTGCGGACTGAAAGGTCCCAGGTTCGATTCCGGTCAAGGGTATGTGCCTTGGTTGTGGGCACATCCCCAGTAGGGGGTGTGCAGGAGGCAGCGGGTTGATGTTTCTCTCTGATCGATGTTTCTAACTCTCTATTCCTCTCCCTTCCTCTCTGTAAAAAAATCAATAAAATATATATTAAAAAATTGAAAAAAAAAAAAGAAAACTGGAGGAAAGGAAATACTTGCTATATAGTAGCAGAAGCCTAGCAGAATTGTGTTCTGTAGTTATGTGGAAAGCAGAACTAGTAAGTGATGAACTTGGATATTTGGCTCAGGAGATTCCCGAGCAAAATATTGAAGGTGCGGCCTTGTTCTTCTTGTTGGCTATAGCAAAATGTGAGAGGAAAGAGATAAATTGAATGAAGAATTTTTGAGCAAAAAGGGACCAGGACTTGATGACTTGGGACTTTCTCAACCTATCCAGATTGAAAAAAGATGCTAAGATTTGTAGATTAACTGTCAAGAAAGTGTGTTTTGGAGAAGAGAAAAGTGTGGCTGGATAACTTTTTTTTTTAGTTTCTCAGTAGCATCAAAATATCAGATTATTCACTCACACAGAAAACTCTTTAAAGAGATTAGGTATGTGTCTCATAGATCTCTTAATTCATTTTAGCACAATTTAGGGATGGGATTAACCAGGCAAGATGTATGGAGGAGTCTCTAGTTTACTGGAATACATTCCTGTGACATACGTGGGAGACCCACAAGGTTTTTGAATTTAGTATATCAGTAGAGATACTGCCTGCTTGGACCGAAAGGAACAGGAAAAACACAAAATAAAAGAGGCTGTTAGATTCCTAAAGGAATGGATTGTTGCAGAAAAGAAATAGTTTTGTAAAACTATTCAACTGTAAATATATATTAACCTTTATGAAACAGGAAGTAAGACTCAGAGGACAGAGCTAAGGACACAGAAGATGGAGCTGAGAATTACAAAGGATTATTCCTAGGCCTGAAACCTAATGGGATTTTCCCAGTTAGTTTTCTAAATTCCTTGTGGTTGTTGAGTCCCCTTTTCTCTTTTATTTCTCTATCTTTGAATGAGAGTATCTATAATTGTTATCCTAAGCTTACCTTTGTGTTTAGGGAGCAAATAATTTGTTTTTCTAATTTCAAAGATTCACAGATGAAAAGGGATTTTATCTCAGGATATCCTAGAGTTTCACCCATACCTGATTTAGCTGATGAGATTTTTGGACTTTAGAGCTGATGAAATCTAAATGAGAATTTGAGTTTAAGTTGATGTTGTAATCTCAATAATATCCTCAACACTGGGGGATGTTGAGATAGGGTGAATAGATTTTACATGTGGATGGATGTGAATCTTTGGGGAACAGAGAATGGACCATGAGGGACAGAATAAGACCTCCCTCCCTACCTCCCTCCCTCTTTCCTTCCCTCTCTCCTTCACTCCTGTCCTCCCTCCTTCTCTCCCTCCCTCCATAAATATCTAGTGTTTTAGTATCTAGAACTGTGAATATGTTGATAAAAGGGACTTTGCAGATGTGATCAAGATATGGATGTTGAAATGGGGAGATTGTTCCTGGATTTTATAGGTGAACACATATATAATCATCAGGGTCCTTAGAATAATGGAAAGTGATATGATGAGGAAAGCAGAGAGGAATATAAAAATGTTATGATGCTAGCTCTGAAGATGGAAGGAGCTATGAGCCAAGGAATGCAGGAGGTGTCTTGAAAATGGAAAAGGCAGGACACAGTTTTTTCTCCTAGTGTCTCAGGAAGTAATCAGTGCTGACACCTCGATTTTAGCCCTGTGAACCTTCTTTCGGACTTCTGATCTCATAACTGTCAGAGAATAAATTATTGTTGTGTTTAATTACTGAGTTAATGGTGATTCGTTACAGTGGCTAAAGGAAATGAATTAATGCAATGGCTATGGAAATTAGGCCAGTAGACATTTCATCTATTGCATACTTGTTCAAGGAGCAGATGCCTGTTGCTGTATCTAGGCAGATGTAGACATTTATAAAAGAATGTATTTTTGCTTTACTGTCAAGCATTCATTTTGATCTAGGTTTTTATGCAGTCATTTTATAACTTTTAAAACAGCAACTAAAACTTTATCATTTTGAAAAGGCTCCATTTCATGTATTTTAGGAAAGTATTTATACTAATAAAAACCTAGGTGGTCCCCGCGCCCTCGTGCGATGCTCTCACGTCATCACAAGATGGTCGCCCTCACATCATCACAAGATGGCCAGCAGGGGGAGGGCAGTTGTGGGCTATCAGGCAGTAGGGGAGGTCAGTTGGGGGCAACCAGGCCTGTAGGGGAGGGCATTTGGGGGGTGACCAGGCCAGCAGGGGGAGAGCAATTGGGGGCAATCAGGCCAGCAGGGGAGGGCAGTTGGGGGCGAAGAACAACCCCCCCCCCCGCCCCGTGCACAAATTTCGTGCATCGGGCCTCTAGTTATGATAATAATAATGTTAATAGTGATATCTAGCAATTTTTGAGTCCCCCAGCATATGCCACGCACAGTGATAGGCACTTTGCAGTTTTATCTCCCTTTAATTTCACCACAATCCTATGAAATATTTTCACTTGCCCTTGAGAAAATTGAGTTTGAAGAGATAAATTTGCTCAGGTTTGCTTATTATTATTGATCCAAAACTCATGTGAATACTTTTCTATGAAATAAAAAACAACTTTTTTTGAAGAATGCCCACTTTCTCACAGTAAGTAAACTTGTGTACTGTCTACTGCCCAATATTTTTCACTGTAGCAGTTCTCTGTTAAAGAGGATAGCGCCCCACTGGAGATCGAGCCCACAACCTGGGCATGTGCCCTTGACTGGAATCGAACCTAGGACCCTTCAGTCTGCAGGCCATGCTCTATCTATCCACTGAGCCAAACTAGATAGGGCTGAAATCACTTTTGTCAAGTGTGTATTCAGTTTTATTTTGCGCTTCCAGGGTAGTTGAGCCGCTGAATATATTATTTATCTTACAGGTTAAAAAAAAAGGATGGTTTGATAAGAATCTTAGTTCATTTAGAATCCCTCCACCTTTTCCTATTTTATGCATTCACCCACTCATCTGTACCACAAGAATTTATTGACTATTCGTTATGTGTAGGATTTAGCACAGAAAACAATATAAATATTCATCATACCCTCATTTTTTCTTTATAGTATTGTACCAGGTATTGTGAATGATATAAAATAAGAATTCTATATGGATTTTGCTCTGATGAACATTACAATTTACTTGAAGTAATTGTCCCGACTACTATTTATTTTCTGTACAACCTTGGAAGAGAAATTTATCCTCTGCTTCCTATTTTTAAAAAGAGGAGGCTAGTTCCTATTTATAGGATTGTTATGAAGATCTTACAGTATAAATGCAAGTTCCTATATAAATTCCTTGTTAAACCAATGCAAATTGATCTTTTTTTTTCCTGTTAGGGTTTGTTGGACTCTGGAAGTTTTGGTAGTATTCATATGTTAAAGAGTACTATGTATAGTACAAACCAACCTCATATACGTGCATTAAATTACATGTAATGTTTATTTGTGTGTGCTTAGAAGGTCTGCAAATGTATGTACTACACTGTTAATAATTGTTATATCTAAGGCATAATTTTCCAGGGAATTCATTTCCTACTTATTTGCACATTGTTTGAATTATTTAAAACAAGATTTTATTTTGATAATACATATTTTATATTGTATAAAAACAATAAATGCCATG